>NW_026889803.1:64132500-64292500 GCF_033153115.1 Saccostrea echinata
TTTCTCTAAAGGTTTAAAAGCAAAATTAAAAAAAAAAAAAAAGTAAAATTGCTCGTCACCAAAGCGAGAACGTTGGAGATAATTGACTTCTTTTTTATTTAAATCAACATTTACATTTTCTTCTCTTTCAAAATTTATCTCTAAAGCAACTCGTTTTGTGTAAGATTTTACAGAAATACGAAATGAGGTGTAATATTGCAAATTTTAATCATTTTACTAGTTCCTAAATTTCCATCTCATATTGAGCATTCATTGATGATATCTTTATTTAGCGAAAAGCAAAGGTATCGCATAATTATAATAATAAATTGATTGGTTACTTACAGTAAAATCTTTGCTCTACTGTATTTAGTAATGTTTTTTTTAATTTTCTGGCAAAATTACTCTTGACATATTTGTCAATAATTCCTCAAAGTGAAATTTTTTTTTGTGTTAATGCTGCGATTTTTTAAAATTCAAAATTGCCTTTAAAAATCCTTTAATTCATACATAACTTTAGCTGACAGTTATTGAAGTCTATCAAGTCCAATCTTATATTGCAGTGTAAACGACAATCAACGGCGTGCTATTTCTTTAACTGTTCTATAGTAAACATGAGAATTGGTGCTTGTGTCAGATAGGCGTTTGCATCAGTAAATCGGTTCATATTGAAAGAAGAAATGTGTATGCTTCACAAACGTCTATGTGATTTGATTCCAGTTCTAAGTGTGTCACGTCTGCGTTGCATATGAAGTGGAAAAAAAAGGCGAATCTCGAATTACAAATAGTCAGCATGTGACATTCCATCATGCTTTTCCTGTTTAAACAACAAACCACTTTTTAGCTGTAATGGTTACATATTAATGTAATTGAGTACATTTGATATTTACTAATTGTTCTAGGACTTAATTTTAGGGAACTGGTAAAGGTGAAGGGCGTTTTGCATACCCTTCCTACTATTTTCAAATATTCAACAGACTTGTACTTCCGGTGACGTTCTATTGGTTTTCTATTGGTTGTAAACCTTTGTCAGATTCTAAATTTTGAATTTACTGGATGGAGAAAAATACAAAATTAAGAAGTTGCCAGTTTTAAATAGTGTTTGTACTCCAATCCAATAAATTGAAAATGTTGAATATGACACCTTTGTCCACCAATCCAATAACTTCAAAATGTTGAATATGACACTTTTTCGAGGTGGACAGACACAGAAAAAGAAAGAAGTGAATTGTACTGAACGATGTTAAATTCCTGTGTTAATGATATTGGATGTCTTTTGAAATTTTGAAGTGATGTAACATGTAGATCACTTTTCTCGGAAACTTTTGCATTTTTATTGTCTCCCAAATACTAGCAGTTGACGAAAAATGATACAGAGGATACACAGAGGAGCAACATTTCGTATTTTAAATAATTAGCCACATACTATAAAAAGTACATTCCTCTTGTTATTATCTGTCTTTTTGTAGATTAGTACATTGTATGTCATTATAGAATCGCCCAACATTATTATGTTGTGCTGCTGGATTATTTATAAGTGCTTATTAAAACTGTTTTGTGTGTGTCAAGTTTCTTTGTAATTTTCCTACATGAATCATTTGCATCTTTTCGCTTTCCGGTTGCATTATACATAGCTATCATTTCCTTCTAAACATGAATGACACTTGTGTACGTGAGGCCACGAAGGGAAATTTTAATGCGCTTTTTTTCCCAAAGTACATTGAACATCTATCCATCATTTGCATATTGTGTCAGTTTACAATATTCAAGTTGCTTACGAAGGATGATGCATAAAAAACAGTCGCTCTGTTCCGTATATTTAATTTTTTAAATAACTATCTCTCTTTCCCGCTACTGGGCATTGTTTTTGGCGTGCACTTTTCATTTCATTTAAAAAGTGGTGTATCATTTAGTTCTGTTCTTGCTTGTTCTGTTAATTTTCAAATTACAAACACGAAACAGATTTTTGAATGCTGGGACTAGAAACAAATGATGCATATTAACTAAAACATATAAATTTCCCGATCATGACAAGGAGCACACGGCGAGTGTGACCGGTCGGCAGGGGATGCTTAGTCCTCCATGTCACCTGATCCAACATCTGATGATTTTGGAGGTCCGTGTTTGCTCTGCCCCCGATTTGTATTGTTTTAATGGACTTAGAGCTTGAATACTGTTCGTTATCTCCATATTTCATGTATAACATTGTGTGCTATATAATGCTGCTATACATACATCTTCTTAAATTCCGCGTTATAATCATCGTGATATATAAGCCACTTCCATGATCCTAAACTTCCTGTTTGTAACACAATTTTTGCCTATAACGATCTTCTTGATCAGATTGATAAATCGTACATGTGTATAAACTGTGGATTGGTTCTGTCCATCTTAGGCTCAGAATGCACGCAACAGTCTTACATGTATGTTGATATGATCAGTCTTACATGTATGTTGATATGATCAACAGTCTTACATGTATGTTGATATGATCAACTTTCATTATCAACCCTCAACTAATAGAATAATTTGTTCAGAGTTCGCAAAATTTCGATATGGACAGCAACAAAAACGGACGAATCATGTTTACTCAACAATATAATGATAGGGATACATGTACATGTATTTATTTGTATATCTCACTTTGTAATATATTTAATATCAATATCAAAACGTCGAATTGGCATTTTGAATAAAACAATAAATATTGGGAAAAACATATTTTTTCGCTGCATATGTAATTGTCAAGATTACACTAAAATGCAGCATATACAATTTACATATAATATTTCAGAATAATAACAAGTCTAAACATTTAGATAAGGAATTATTATTTCAGAAGTATTTGTGTCTTCATTATTTTGCAATGCACAGAAATTCACTTTTTTGGAATTGTGAGCCATTATATTTTTATATATATATATATATATATATATATATATATATATATATATATATATATATATATATATATATATATATATATATATATATATATATATATATTCGTTGTAAACACTTTAATTTAATATTTTCAATATTTTTATTTCGTAAAGCCAATTACATAATCTGAATGAACAACAGGTATCATGCCTATACAAGTCCTCTCCAAGAAGGTCAAAGTTGCAAATGTTAAAAATTAACAAAGTGTATTAAATTATCGATAACGATTAAGTAGTACATAATTAAAAATATTAATTTAAAGCTAATGTAAATTGAAATGCAGGGAAAAAAATCAAAAAAATTAAATTATACACAGGAGTAAAACTTAATTTATATCCATATTATACAATATTTGAAAAAAGGCAGAGTGCAACAAACAGATAGGAGAAAAAATAGTGCAAAAAGACAAATATGCACAAAAACACTTTGTAGAGCAGCACATTTCATTCAAATGTTGAATCGGTCCCTCAAAAAAATACTATGACGTAAAAAGGAAGATAAGTCACGTGAGGATGTTGTGTCCAAACATAACACTTTTCTATTTTATTAAATTGTACGCAATCGTCTTGATTGGCAGTGTTTTGTATTGAATCATGTAAAAGAAAATATGAATTTGGAACGAGTAAAGATATCTTTTAGTGGTTTTGAAATTTTCTCATCACTATTGAACTGTCAGACTGTGCTCTGCCCTCAGTGAACCGTTTCTGTGTCTTTCATATATCTGATGTATTCTCTTGTCATGTACTCTCATACTTTACGCGCTTTATTCCATACAATACTTACATGAAGCTGTTAAATGTATGAAGGAAGTTTGATCCGTGTAATGTAACCAACAGTAGAATTTACAGGAAGCTGTTTCAGGATAGAATTACTAGACACTTATGATAGCGAGAAGGCAGCAGCTAGTTAAAGGGGTCATCGTCAAAGAACGAGTGTCTGATGAACTTCGTTTGGGCCTTCTTTACTATATTTCTTACACTATATAGAAACGAAGTAGCCACAAAGTGCTTGTGAAAAGTGTGCAGCGTGTCTTTCTGATACCATTTCCTTTTACCATAATGATAAGCATAAGATTATAAGAGTGCGGCGAAAGCTTCTTTTGAAACATGATAATGTCATTCAGAAACGTATCTTTTCTGTTTTTGAGTGTAGTAAAACCTACGTCGATATTGAAACCCATACATGAATATAGATACACTTCTCCATTTTATTTTTGTCAGCATTCGCTGAACCTCAGAGATAGTGATTGTAGAATTTATGTAACAAACTTGATGTCCTGTATGTTATGGAGATTCGATAAACTTTGGTTATTGTAGAATGATCTGACAAACGTGGTGTCCTGTATGGTCTGAGCATTCAATGAACCTCGGGTTATCGCAATGATGTGACGAACTTGTGTCCAGCATGCTATGGTTTTCACTGAATCTTCGTCATTGTAGAATTATGTTACAAATTTACTGTCCCGTATGTTGTGGGTATTCGAGGAACTTGTTTATTGTGGAATTACATGTATATGTCAAACTTAGTGAACCTCGCGGTTATCTCTGAATTATATATGACGAACTTATGTCCAGTGTGTTGTGGGCTTTCGGTAAATCTTGGTCTGTCATTGTAGAATTGTAGAATACATGTACTTTGATGTTCTTGGTGTCCTGTTAGTTGTGGGCATTCGGGAAACTGGTTATTGTACCATTCTGTGAGGAGAAGTTCGTGTCCTGAAAGTTGTGACCGTTCGATGAACGTCGATTACTGTAGAATTCTTTGTGTCCTGTAAGATATGGGCAGTCGAGAAACATTGTTTATTGTAGAACTATGTCTTGTAAGTTAAACATGGGCGTTCGATATGATCATCGGTTAATGGTGTCCTCTAAAAATAAATTAGAATTTTTTCAATTTAAGATTTGTATTTAACAATTAATTGTCATAAACAAGTTAAAATTGAAAAATTCTAAGCTTTTGTAGAGGACACTAGAATAGAATACTGTGACGAGCTCGAGAACTTGGTTCCTGTGTGTTGTATGTGCTCGATGTCGGAAACATCGGCTATTGTTGAATTCTGTGACGACAACTTTGTGTCCTGTAACACGTGGACATTCGCGAAACCTCAGTTATTGTAGAAATACCGGTATGTGACCAGAATTTAATGTACATGCAAGTTGTGGGCGGTCGATGAACCGATTTCTATGATGCCGGAAAACTTTGGTGTTTTGTATGTTATGGACATTCGATAAACTTGGTTGTTGTAGAAATCTGAGACGAAATTTGGTGTTCGGTAAGTTTTGGACAGTATACGTTCTTTGTAGAATTTTGTTTCGAGATCTGGTGCCCTATACATGTAGGTTGTAGGCATTCGAGAACACCCGGTTATTAAAGAATTAAATGACGAGAATATAATGCCTTTTTGATAAACTTTGGTGTAATTGTAGAATTATGTGAAGAGAACTTGGTGTTCCGTATATTGTGTGTTTATTCGGTGAACCTCGGTTATTGTAGAATCTTATAGTTTCCAGGCCTTTCTAACTTTCCCGAAGTTTTTCTATGGTCAGACTTCTGGCTGCATCACTTTGTCATTTTGTTTAATTTTTTTCAAATTAATAGATGTACAGATATTAATATTATGTACATTGTTAGATGCGTAATACTTTATCTCTCCATTGCGATTAGTTTGAAAATTTTATCAAATGGGTGAAATGTTTCATTTGCAATACCAAGCCCTGCAAAGGAGCTTAGACCTTCGATGTGCAATTAATGTTCTCTGGTAAGTCTTATTTTTCTGGGACTTGCAACTATTTATTTTAGTGTCCGACGTAATTAATATGTACTCATTTATGATTATCTAAGATCCAGCAATTGACAATACAATTCAGAAAGGCTATGTGTAATTTAGTTGTATAGTCATTGTATTTTTTGCCAATTAACCTTAAATTTAATAAACACAAACTTCCGAAAGGGCATTTCCTACATGCACTGTTCTTTGACTTTTGGTCAGGCACATGACATGATAGATATCTCTGCGGTGCCCATATCATACACGGTAAATAGATGTATATATTTCAACTTTTGTGGATCGATTTGATACAAATGCAGAAAGACTTATTCAGCTACGCCATACAACTCCATTGATTTATCTCACAGATTTGCCCCCATACTGTGATTTCTCAACACGTACATGTCTAAAAACACGTCAGAGTGAACCACTTCAGTGTTTAATGGTGTCACGTGAACTAGTAACAGTAACTCATCTAAATTTATATTTTATTAACAACTTTTATGCATGGTGTAAATTTTTTTATGTCTTTTAAATATGACGTTAATAACACGTTTATATGACGTATCATATATTCATGTACGTAATACCAAGAATTAAAGCAAAGAATGACTTTATTTGATAAAGGCGGGGGATTGTATTCAAGATAGTAATAATTCTTGAACCTGAACAAAATAACGATCTAAACTCGTCAATAAATTGAATTATGCAAATGTATTTTTTAATCTCATAATTCTGCGTACATGTGTAGTTTTTCCTTCCGCTCGATAAGTGTCGGCGTTTTATTTTCATTTTTTTTTTTTCATTTATCGTTGTAAAAGAGGGACATTTTCACAGGCAGCCTTACTATGAATGAACGACTTGAGCAGTCGATTATACCCACTATTTGTTTTAGTAAACGTCTTGGAATGAGCGTGTCATATATATATATATATATATATATATATATATATATATATATATATATATAGATAGATAGATAGATATAGATATAGATATATAGATATTTATTTTGATGGGCTTGCATGTATAACAACAATCTTCTAAATCTTTTTTATAGCAGTCATATACAGTGTACATTTCTATAATGGTATATTTGAGGCTCCCTCTCTGGCATTTACGTTATCACTAGAATATCATATTGTTTCCAAAGGACAAAAGGATTCATATGAACATAAACATAAGTAATTCATAAGTTTCGATGAAAAACGAAAAGAAAGGCTTCCGATCGAAAATGCAACTACATGTAGTTCTGCTCAATACAAAAATCTCACAGCAACACACACTCATTGCACGGACTTGTGTCTAGGCGAAGTAGAACTGCTGCTCTATCGATCTCCGGGCATGGAGTTGGCCTCAATCAATATTTCCTCGCAAACATTAAAACGCTAAAACCGGTCTCCAATCGTGCTGTCTAAATAGCAGCTAAATAAGGCTGATATAGGTCCGTGGAGACTGCAAATGAACATCTTATTGGGCTGTTTATTTTTAACCGCCTTTGTGTGATATTTACTCCCAAAACCTGTCAAAATTTGTGATTTCTTGTAAAGTTTTGATTTAGATTCACCTGTAAAATCTGCTCATAACTACAATATAATTTCATAAGTAGGTCAATATGATTTAAGATAGCAATTTATTGTGTAAAAAAATAGGAGGAGTGGTGATAGACGGAAGTAAAATGAGATGACAGGAAATAGCAAGTTGTATATCATATATATCGCAATTAATATTAGAAATATACTTTTGTAGTGTTTTAAACGAAATTTTTGCAACTTATTCTCTATTGGTCAGTTTAATTTGACAGCAGCGGTGGTATAATATTCTCATGATGATGGTAAGGTCGACAAATAATATCAGAGAGACGAGTTTCTCAGTCAAATGTTCGTCATGTGGATAAGAGTAGAGATGTGTCATATTGTAATTTTTGAATTTACCGGGTGGTATTAAATACAAAAATTACAATATAACATTTCATCTTGTAATTTTTGTATTTACTACCACCCGGTAAATTCAAAAATTACAATATGACAGGAGAACCTGATAAAACCGTTACTAGTTTGACCTTGCAAACAAAGTCAATTTACCTACATGTACATAAACCTTTTGCTAATCCTATGTTCCCCTGCTCCTACAAATTAAAAAAAAACACACAATATTAAACAGACCGCATCATATTTTAAATCTGTAAATGTGAAAATTATAATATCTCCTAAATTTGAAAAACACTACTGTTTGATATTGTTTGTAATTTGTGGTTTATTTTTATAGAATTATCCACGAGGGAGGTTTCACCCCGGAGGACAACAAACAGTATAAACCCGTGGTTTACAGCAATACAATACAGTCGTTAGTAGCCATCATACGGGCAATGGGGGCACTACATATCCACTTTGCTGATTGTGAAAGAGAGGTATTCATTTTAAAGCAAAATGGACCTGATCATTACCATTTTTTAAAAGATTCTTTTTTTCTTTCTATTGGAATTAACATTGTCTTTTCAGCATGTCGGAATAAAAGCAAGATTATTGTAAAAGAATGGCCCCTTTTGCATGTATAGTATGCTTTCCTAAGACATCTAGTAAAATTTCAATGTGCAAAGAGGCGTCACTCGACACACAGTTTAAAGCCCCCCTTGTCTAATACATCTGCAGACGATAAAATGAGTTTGGCATAAAAAAAAGAGTTTAGATCTCGAAAAAATAAAAGTCAAAACCATAGTACACGCCTTGATAAACCCAGCATATTTTTGTACAGGGACAGTAGCAAACAAATTGATTGGTAGAATATATATGCATATGGACAAAGGCGATATGAAAGGCATCAAAGATGTACTTTAAGGATATTTTTTCGATATTCCTTCCTCTACACTTAAAGGTAAATAGGGTGTGGTCGTCTGTTTTACTGAAGGACAGTTTATACCAGAATATGCTTCATGTGTTCCCTCGTAAAATAGGATTGGTTAACCAGATTGTTTGCTGCACATACATACGGCTTCCCGTTCATTATTTAGCAGGTTTGAAATATAATCACGTCTTCTCTCGTGCCTCTTAGATTTTCCCCCCATTGATCGCAATTCCCAGATAAATAACATATACATGCACTTTCATTATAGGAACATGCTGAATCACCACTAACAGAATTCTATAGTTCTGAAATAGCTGCAGAGCAGTAAATGGATGTAATCAGATAGAAAAAAAAAAGTTTTTTGTTTTGTTTTTCACTAATTGAAAGTAATTCTCGTCAGTGCAGGAAAGATTTCAACTTATGTATATGCATAATTTCTAAATAGGATAACACTTATATGTACATCAACAGGTAGTCTCCAGAGTACCTTTCTGCAGTCTGCTATAGACTCTTGGAGATTTCTTACGTAAATTTATTGATATACAAATCAATGAACAGCCAGGCGTACTTGGCACACTTTAGAATGCGCGGGAGATGTCAACTAGTAACTATAGTAACGAGAAATCATTCATTATGTTGGCCTCATTCACAGGTAACACTGTGTAGAGCATGCGCGAACACTAGGGACGGGGCGTGGATGCTATGCTGGATGTATTTCCGGGTGGCATGTTTATAGAAAGCATTACAGTTTATTAGAACCAGCAGAAGTAATAAAATTTATAATTAATGCTAATATAATCTCAAAAAGACTTATTACAGTTATACAATTATTTACGTTTACTATTACAAATCTGTATGTATTGCAGCTTGTGCTGTTTTTTTTTTTGTTTTTGTTTTTGTTTTTTGTTTTTTTTTTTTTGAATATATATTCAGTCTGCATTAGCTGCGTTATACTAGTTTCAAGTATTGGAGCATTCTATTTTTATTCTTTTAAGCAAAAAGAGGGGGAGAATTTCAAATTAAATTATTTTTAATTCAGTGTCATGCAGACTTGATACAAAACGTGGTTTTGTTCATGTATTAATTCTGAATCATATTCAATTGCTTCACCACATTCCAAAAACTTCATGGTTCCTCTTCGGATAAAATGATTTCTTTCTTTTCTCCTTCTGTCTGGTCAGTACATTAATATTTTGTCTGGTAGATTTTTGAAACACAGAACAGAGATATAATCCTGGACGTAATAATTATAGAAAGAAAAATGTATCATAAATGAGTAAATGCACCCGTCTTTGGCAGCTGTTGTGTAGAGAACGACTTTATTCTGGCCTAATTTCTTACTTTGAGTGAATAAGAGTGAATGCCTTCTACTGTAACTTTTAAAAAGTATAATTTAAAATTTCTGTTTAATTGTATCACAATATTTCATGATTTTACCCAAATTTTCTCGCGTTCGAAGGAAGATAAAATTTAAATTAAAAAGATCTGTAGTCAAACATCAAAATCTGTGCCTTCTTTCCCATTATATCACTTACGGTTTTTCATACCAATGGTGTACGGTTATGCATTGATAAAATATATTTTCACATATATAATGTTTACTCAAATGTCTGCTTAATTTAAAAGTCAGTGAAAACACTGACTTCCGGGAAATTGTATACACTTTATTTGGCTTTGGTTTGTGTCGCATTTTTTGATTGGCTGTGGCCCACTTCACTCGTGTTTAAGACGCGACGAGCTATTCCATTTAACATATCATACATTTTAATTTGCGACAAAGAATCATCAGTAGATTTAAAATTTCATTAAGTGAATCACAAAAATATTATATATGTATGTATATTGCAGAGATATTACTGTCCTTGGAAAACTGTGCACTTCCTCTCCTGTGTGATTGGTAGAAATTGCACGATTTGAAATGTTTAATTACTTCATTGGTTGATTTAACAGTTTTATAAGATGTCCAATCTTTTTTTTTTTTATTTTATTCTTTCAAGGAAGATGATTCGCGTTTACACGCAATCGGCAATTCTCGGCTGACTCCGCTTCGCTCTTTACAAACCTCAGATTGTTTGGTTTGAATATATTTTATTGCCTTTAAACCTTACAATTGGGATCGGACAAAAGTTCTAAAAACTTTATATGACCTTGCCCTACAAGTGCATTAAACCAAACATATTCACACATATGGATCTCAGCTGACGCTGCTTCGCTCCTTACAAACCTCAGATTGTTTGGCGGAGGAATATCAAATCGATGCATTTCTCCGCCGGAAGTACCTTTTAACTCATTTCATATTTTGCATTGCATAAAGTTCACCGAAAAACAATTTCTGTCTTGTCTAATGTCTCTTTGAATATTTGTTTTGATTACAGTCCTCTATTAGTAGTAATTGAAAGCCGAATTCTATCGTTGGGCATACCAAAATCAGAATTCAAATCAGTAATAATTGGAGGAGTTTCGGATGTCATTCGTATCTTCTAGGGTCTTTCCGGGAAGCTCGGAAAAACACCTCGAATATATTTACATCACCGGATGTTACAATTTTAAACAAAATGGAGTCGCTTCCTATTTATTAAATTATGTGATAGACAAAGGTGATAGACACTTCTGCAGTGTATTTTAAGTAATATCTTTACATTCGATGAAGTTAAGCTCGAGACTGCACAGATAAGGAGTCTCCCTACAGGTATTTCAGTGTTAATGAAAAGGGGGGGGGGGTGTCATGACACCTACATAACACATTCGAGGTTGTTTTTCCGCTTGCCAAAAAGGCCTGAGAAGCTGCGATTGTTTTTGATGTATAAGCGAATTGATTGAACGCCGTTCACGTCCGAGGTTAGCGTGCGAGGTATCCATGTACGTACGAGCCACGTGCGGAGATCGTGGGAAAAGTTAGTTCGTTCATTAAATTTTCGGCATAAAACATCTTTGTTCCGTGAAATTGTATGTAGACCTCCATGTCTTACAATAGTTAGAATCCGACGGAAGATAGGCATTTCATTTTTTAAAAATTACTAATATATACCGTGAAAACGTGTTTTTTGGCAAAATATACGGATAAATGAACAAAATATTTCAGTTTGTGGAGATGTATATCTTCGGCAAACGAAATATGCAATTATATTGGACATCAAGAAAAACATGTGATTATTTTAAATTCAATGAGAAAATCCCATTATATTACAGTGGAAGTTTTTGTAACCTATTTTCTTTTCTTTTGTGATTACAGTCAGACGCAAAAATCGTTTTGGATGTTATATCTCGAATGGAGGACACGGAACCGTTCTCCGAGGAACTTCTAGCGGCCATGAAAAAACTATGGACGGATACCGGAGTCCAGGAGTGCTTCGGTCGGTCTAACGAGTACCAACTTAATGATTCTGCAAAATAGTAAGTAACAAAAAATGCCCGGAGGCAGTGCTCAATCTACATCAAAACAATAAGAAATTAGCACATACAGAAGCTTATGAGGAGATACCAATAGTATTACTATTGTCCAA
Source organism: Saccostrea echinata (assembly GCF_033153115.1). Taxonomy (NCBI): domain Eukaryota; kingdom Metazoa; phylum Mollusca; class Bivalvia; order Ostreida; family Ostreidae; genus Saccostrea; species Saccostrea echinata. Next base: position 64,144,537 of record NW_026889803.1, read on the forward strand.
TGCAACTATGTTAAAAATACCTCAAATATATAGTCAATGAATCGTAAAATTTTGTTTGCTAGAGAAGCATGTGGTAATATGTAAATTAAATCGAAAGATGATAAATATAGATACGAACCAATGCAACCACTTGTTTTGTGTTGGGAGAATGCAGAACACACAGTGCTCTATTGCTAGAAGTCTTATTTTACAGAAAGTGTGGCGCTCTCCAGTACAGCTTTAATAAATAATTTATTTCTGACAAGAAACATCTCTCCTCTTTATTTCGTTAATGCCTACATCAACATATGTTAGAAGAGTGTAGTGAAAAGCATTAGAGCGATCTTTATATTGCCATTCTCATCCTCTTCATTTCTGTGTATTCTCTAGTGAAAAAGTGAGTCATAGGAAGAAAAAAGACTTCGGAAACTTATTTTTACCTTACGTCTTTAATCAGAAAGCTCTGTATCTTAAATAACAATTATTATATATAGTTTTTTAAAGTCCGTTCTTAAGATATCTTCGATTGTATAGTGTTAATGGTCCTAAATGTTTATCTAAAACAGAAAAATGCAGACTAAAAAATCTTAAGGCAGCGTTTCAAATTTCCAATTTTAAGTATTTATTTATCTTTCGAAATGAATTTCAGCATTGTGTGGCAATGCAGCATTTTATGTAACCCGTTTGAGTGGTTTTTAACTGTTTTACAGCTTTCTAGATGACTTAGATCGCTTAGGAGCCAAGGATTACATGCCCACTGAACAAGATATACTACGAACCAGAGTAAAGACTACTGGGATTGTGGAAGTTCATTTCTCTTTTAAAAATTTAAATTTCAAGTAAGTTTTCTTTGGGTTTTTTTTTATTTTATTTTTTTACATTGATTATTATACAATTTTTGCTGTTTTTAAGGTCATTACGATGATTTAGCTACCAGAGGAGTACAATATTCACCAAGTCCGAAAGAGAGGTGGATATTATATTTGGAGGATGGCTAAATCATTATATTATCCTCATGCATTGTACTGAATGGCTCAATGATTAAATCAAACTCCTCAAGCAAACCATGTCATCTTTCTTGTTTACATTTGCTGAAGTCCTAGCAAAATGCAGCGAAAGAAACGAGTTAAAATAAATAAAACCAGTGGTATTAATTTGGAATTTCTTAATCTATTTTTGGTGCGATGTAGAAATAAAATGTCTGGCATATGGCATTAATTTGGACAGGGGAGGTATTATAAGGAAAGTAAAACTTACTTGAAAAATTCTTTGACGATCCTTTCAAAATAAGAAACTTCTCCAAATCCCATATCTCATTGCGGGAGTGGGGTGGGGGTGGTTAGGGTCCATTAATGTAGGAGGGAATATTTACTATTCTGTATCAAAAGTGAGAGTAGGAGGAGGAGATTTACGTTCAAAAAACGTGTGGGGGGGGGGGACACCTCCACCTTCCATTCTATACGACTGAATGTTATTTTCACCTGAGTGGAGGTTTAATAACTTTTCAAATTAATTCTATTAATTTGGAAGTTCTCAATCTACTTTTAGTTCAATGTAGAAAAAAGAAATCCTTATTTTCACCTGGAAGGTCATGTGCAGGTTAATGCATGTATATGGTGTAGAATTTTTTCTACAATGCGGGATCTCAGCCTTTCAGAGAGCTAGGAGTTTTTCTATCATATAATAAAATATCTTAATACATTGTTTATAAACAATCCTATTAAAGAAGTTAACTTGAAATATGCAAACATGTTATTGTATTCATATGGTATTATTTCATACGCATATAATGTACCATATGTTATGTAATTTGGTATTTCTATAAAGTACACGCGGCAAATTGGCTAAATGAAACAATCCTGTATACTGATACCCAGTGACAGTGAAACATTTTGAAATAAAAGTATTTCTTAATATTATTATGCTTTCATGTAAATCAGTTGAATCTTATTCGTCGAGAAACATTGGTTAAATAATACTATTACCCTCTGAATGATGAAACCATGCCCCCCCCCCCCCCCCAGCGTGCATGATAGAATGTAGCAACAGTCAACATCGTTGGAGGACGGGTGATATTCCAAAAAGATTGACCGTGCAGACCCTATGGTTCACTGTAATATGTATCTGTATAAAACATTCAGTTTAGCATAAAAATTGCATTTAGTTCCAGATAGCATTGTAACTTTTTCACCCCTCGAAAGAAAACAATTGTCAACCTCTTCTGCGACTCGGTTAAAAATGGTTTTCTCGGGTTGAGAATTTTCAATGTTACCCTCAACTTTATGCAATAAATTGTGTTTATAATATAAATATTATATTTTATTATACTTTCATGTTAAATACTAAAATCTGATTGGTTTAGATGCATTTAACAATCCGTAATGTTACCCTCAGCGTTAGCAACACACTTGACAACGGTTAACATTACGAAAATATCACATGCGTTCAAATCATGCGCGTACGGTTCACCGTAGAATTCTCAAAACGTCGGTTGTGCGTTTCAAAGAGGCCGAATAAACGACGTCAATAAAAGCTTGCGTCCGATGTAGCTTACTTGAAAACAACAAACGACAGACGAAACATCCTTGCGAGGCAAACTTTAGATAATAAAGGACTTTTTGAGTAGCAAACAAACAATAGAGAGGTTGGTAAATCTTTTCCGAAGCTTTCTTATTGAGAAAAATAGAAGCGGGGAGTTTGAAAGCTTTCTAAGCGTGAACTTAACGACGATCTCCGAATTTTTTTATGACATCCGAAATCAATAAGACATTCAGTATAATAAAATAAATAGTGCACGTTTTTGAGGGTAACAGTTGAAATTGACACCCCTCGGAAAACCATTGTCAACCTCCGCTGACGCGTCGGTTGACAATGGTTTTCCTTGGGGTGTCAATTTCAACTGTTACCCTCAAAAACGTGCACTATTTATATAATAGTAAACTATATTAAATTATTTTATATAATGTAATTACCAAAAAAAAAAAAACCAAGCTGCTGTAATATTAGAACCCTCTTGTTTTGGTGTGGAGTCTTTTTCAATGCTGTAGTATTAGAACCCTCTTGTTTTTGTTTGTGTAGAGCCTTTTTAATGCTATAGTACTAGAACCCTCTTGTTTTGGTGTAGAGCCTTTTTCAATGCTATAGTACTAGAACCCTCTTGTTTTTGTTTGTGTAGAGCCTTTTTTAATGCTATAGTACTAGAACCCTCTTGTTTTTGTTTGTGTAGAGCCTTTTTCAATGCTATAGTACTAGAACCCTCTTGTTTTGGTGTAGAGCCTTTTTAATGCTATAGTACTAGAACCCTCTTGTTTTTGTTTGTGTAGAGCCTTTTTTAATGCTATAGTACTAGAACCCTCTTGTTTTTGTTTGTGTAGAGCCTTTTTCAATGCTATAGTACTAGAACCCTCTTGTTTTTGTTTGTGTAGAGTCTTTTTAATGCTATAGTACTAGAACCCTCTTGTTTTTGTTTGTGTAGAGTCTTTTTAATGCTATAGTACTAGAACCCTCTTGTTTTTGTTTGTGTAGAGCCTTTTTAATGCTATAGTACTAGAACCCTCTTGTTTTTGTTTGTGTAGAGCCTTTTTTAATGCTATAGTACTAGAACCCTCTTGTTTTTGTTTGTGTAGAGCCTTTTTCAATGCTATAGTACTAGAACCCTCTTGTTTTTGTTTGTTTAGAGCCTTTTTAATGCTATAGTACTAGAACCCTCTTGTTTTTGTTTGTGTAGAGCCTTTTTTAATGCTATAGTACTAGAACCCTCTTGTTTTTGTTTGTGTAGAGCCTTTTTTAATGCTATAGTACTAGAACCCTCTTGTTTTTGTTTGTGTAGAGCCTTTTTAATGCTGTAGTACTAGAACCCTCTTGTTTTTGTTTGTGTAGAGCCTTTTTCAATGCTGTGGTATTAGAATCCTCTTGGTTTTGCTTATGTAGAGCCTTTTCTTTTCTTGTGTAGATTATTTGATGTCGGAGGCCAGAGATCAGAACGGAAAAAATGGATTCACTGTTTTGAGGATGTAACCGCCATTATATTTTGTGTAGCTATGAGTGAATATGACCAAGTTCTTCATGAAGACGAAACAACCGTAAGTTAATGTAGCATTCACATCGGTTTGAACATACTTTATTGCAATAAATGTATATAGTATAATAGGATTGGGCACAAGTTCTAAAAACTTGATTCGCCCTTTACCTAGGTGTATTTACACAAAAATTGAATTGAATTAGATGTGTTCAACAGATTGTGCAGAATAAATTATTCACAACTTCAGATCTTATAATTCTTGTATCTATTTCCTTTAAATTTTTGTACACACAAGTTGAAAATAGCATATATTTTCTCATTTATAAAATGTCTTAGATATTGTCACATTTGAAAGCATTCAGATATATTTATCTCTGATAATAACGAAAATAAATGAAAAGAAAATTTCCCATGTCAATTTTTGAACATAGCTAGTCAATTTTTTTGTTAAGCTATTTAACAACGCGTACTTTAAATATTGCATATATATATGTTATGAACAATGTTTTCCCATTAAGAATCTTTCATAGCATTTGCTGTTAGCAGTTATTAAGAAAGGGTTTTTCTCTTTACATGCAATGTGACAATTTCAATATTTTGAATTGTTCATGGATGATAGTTTCGTGATATAAACATTTCATTCCCCCTAGTGTAATGAACGAAAATTGTAATTAAGACTGTTCTTGGGGGAAAGATTGGCCAGTGATATTGTAAATAATAATCAAGTGATTCCATTATCTATAATAGTCAGGAATTACATGACTGTATTTGTTCAACATGTGAAAATATTATAATAGGCAAACATTTTGATTTCTATTGTAAAAAAATAATTATAATAGATAGATAATACAATGTGCACTTGATAAATTGTGTATCATCTTTTTTTCAGAATCGAATGCAAGAGAGTTTGAAATTATTTGATTCTATCTGTAATAACAAATGGTTTACGGATACATCAATCATCCTTTTTCTCAACAAGAAGGATCTGTTTGAAGAAAAAATAAAGAAATCCCCTCTCACTATATGTTTTCCTGAATATACTGGTAAGTCTTCCAAAATCCCATCTACATTCAAAGATCAGACACCCCTGTAGCTCAAGAACTGTAGCTATCCGGAAAAGTTTATGTTGACAGACAACATAAAATCTTTTGGAGCGTACAGATCTGCAGCTACTTGTAAAACCGCTCTAGCTAAATAGAGTGAGTTTTTACAACATCTGTTATTTCTGGTGGTGTAATTACAAACCATACAATCAAAACAATATTTTGTTGATTTATTACAAACCATGTTTACTAGTTTAAGTAGATGAGACACGAATTCACTGTTAATCGTGTGAATAACATGGACCATTACATCATTATTTTTTCTTTATAAGGAAAGATGATTCCATAAAATTTTTAGGGTGTAAATGTTGTAGGAATTTCCTTAATACTTTGAGGGAACATAGTGAAGTAAATTATTGTCCATGGTAAGGAAGGATTATTTTGTTTGGGTCTTCAGGAACATTGCTATAGTTTGCAGCATATGCAGGAAAAATATATATGTCAGTCAGCTTAAAAAAGTTGCTCTATAATAAACTTCAAAATATATAAGATTCAGCAGAAAAAGGGGAGGGATGGTTTTTAAAAAACGATTTTCAAAAGTTCACTATCAAATTCAGAGAACTTTGTAATTCACAAAAATTCGTCAACAAACCTTTCCAGGAATTATAAATTCAAATGTATTGGCAAAGGATAATGTATGTTAATGGACTTATTTCATATAAAATTAAAATTTAGCTTGCAATTAAGTTCTTTAAAGAATTCTTGTTTTAAAACCAGCATACACGCACGCCACAAGAGGGTGACAAAGAACAATTCCGACGGAATTTTGTTACATTTAATATACTGTCATGTGAATTTTGAAGTTACCGGGTGGCAGTAAAACAAAATTCATGACATTTTAGACACCTGGTAAATTCAGAATTCACAACATGACAAAACTTTCACTTCAGGAAGACAGTATGCAGTATTTTAAAACACAAGACTCATCTAATACTAAGTGAATGAAATATTAATTTGGTAGAGAGGCGAGCTTTTGCTCTGTGTGTTTGGAAACAATGTTTGCCTTAAAATTGATCAAAAAATTTGAATAAAATGAGAGAATTTGGAAATTAACAAGTTTTTTGAATTCTGTGTATTTTATCACTTAAAATCAATATCATTTTGAAACGGATGAAAACAGGTTTTTGATACTATTGCATCGTTCTAAGAGACACCACTGAACAGGAGTTTGAAGGGTCTTGACTTATCTTGTCCTTTTAAAAAACAGACATACAGGCAAAACAAGATTGAATTTCTCATCTATTTTTGTCAAGATCAGAATTAAAAACCTTTTCGAGAAGACACAAGGGTTGCGATATACGTATACACCCGAAGTTGAGTCAGCGCACTAAAGGGCGCGGGAAGGAAGACTTTATACCAGTTCTATGCTTATCATAATTAGTAGATCTAGTGAAAAGGAATTCCAGTGAAATCCTAGGCCCTTAGAATTCTAGTGATGGGATTTAAATTAGTCTTGCTTTATAGTAAATTATGAATGCACTGTTTGTAGATGAAAAATCAGTCATTCTACAAAAAAGTGACCAAATAAATTTTTTATGTCGCTAACAAAATAACCGTTGTAACATCATGTTTTCTTTAATTTAAAGATCGATTTCAAGCCTAAAACTCAACATACATGTGTGGTTAGTTTATATTTAACCATTTTCTTTGAGTTTTAACATGAACATCGTATAATGTTAAAAACGTATTTCACTGTAAATTTTCATGCTGCTTCACTCATTCTCAAATTTCAAGACGAAATTTTTACTTGCATAATTGCTTGGAATATTGAAGAAAATATTTTCTTACATAAAAAGAAAACAAAAATTTCCCCGCAAAGAAATGCATGAATCCTGTATCATACGAAAATGTATAATACTGTGGCATTTTTCTTTTAAATTACAAACCACGCTATCTGACAATGATCTGGAACTTACCTAAAAGTGACCGCGGAACATAATGTGAAAGATTCTAGTTTCGAGTCAGATAATGAAAACCATTACTTTTTCGATACGAAACGAATGTACGAAACGAACTAGATATAAAAATTGTTGTCTCTGTTAAGAATTTAACCTCCAGAATGGAAATATAGGAATTCTTTTGCAGTTAAGGTATAAAAAAAAATATATTATTTTGGGAACGAAATATTTAATACTTTTGATTAATTTAAAAAATCTTGAAACAAACGTTCATATATTTATTGCCAAGAATTATAACTTTTATAAATTAACTTCTGTAACGATTAGCTTCCGAAACGAGTTTATCCCCGAAATTTTAACTCGGTGCCAAATTCGTGCAAGATGTGAAAAATCATGTTTTACCGTTTATACTCAACATCAAAAAACAAATTATAGGTCGATTTCAGGATTTATTTTAATAATCATGAATCATGTTTAACCGTTAACTTCCGTAACATTGCCTTATGACCGTGGGTATATCGTGTAAAATATTGACGATACCAGATTTATGGATATTTTTTTCAAAGAGCACTGCTACATGGACGTCCTTTAAAAAATTATATTATTCATTCGGGTATTTGAAGCAACTATTTTTCATCTTGTATATCCTGAATTGGTCTTTTTATCGTAGAATAACGGAGTTTATGCTGCGTAATCAAATATGATCATAACGAACAGTAATCAAGCTCAAAAGTCCAAAGAAAAAAATACTAATCAGGAGCAGAGCAAACACGGACCTCTAAAAACATCAGAGGTGGGATCAGGTGCCATGAAGGAGTAAGCATCCCCTGCCGATCGGTCACACCCGCTGTGAGCTCCTTGTCATGATCGGGAAAATGGAAAAATCCATAGACAATTCAGTGTGAAAATAATGGCCTAATAATTAGTATGAAAAACGTCAGTCAGCATTCGATTTTAATGATAGATTGTATTTGCTGTCAAGGTCATTGTATCAACCATAGAACTTTCGAAATGGTGGCTTTAGTGAGACTGCTGATATTCTTTTCATCAACTTGTTTGTAAATAGCTTGCCTCGTTTTAGAAATTGTTCGCACGTACATGTAGAGCATGCTTTTGTATATCGAATCAACTGGGAAACAAACCCCATATGCAGGTGATAGGGGTATATTGCTACTTAAGTAAGGGAAATTGACAATAGAAAAGTCGGTCATCACGTTTATCATATAGTTTTGTTGTTAGATTACCATTAACGTCTTTTTCTAGTAAAATATCCAAATATGAAACAGATCTGTCAGACTCCATGTTATCTTTAACTGCGAGTTCACTGGGATATATCGAGTTGACATATGAATGGAAGTAACTATTGTTAATTGATAATACATCGTCGATATATCTAAAAGTCGAGTTGAAGGCCACAGCAAGATTTCTTCTCCTCATGTTGACCGTCACGGTAGCTCAGTTGGTAGAGTGCTCGCTCCGTGCTCGGAAGGTCGTGTGTTCGAATCTCGGGTGACATAAGTCGATAAAAAGTTGTTAGCAACTGTTCCTTCGCCATAAGCTTGGCACTTTGAAGTGAAAGTTGTGGGTCCTTCGGATGAGACCTTAAAAACCGAGGCCCTTGTCACGACAGGCGTTGGCACGATAAAGATCCCTCACTGCTCAATGGCCTTGAGTGCCGAGTAAAGGTCTAAATTTGAAGCCTTTCACCGGTATATGGTGACGTCTCTATCTGAGTGAAAAATGGCTGGTCATTTTAATTTTAATAGCCACACATTTATAAAAGTTTTTGTTAATAGTCTATATGACAATGTGCTAAATTTTACTTTCAAAACTGCTATATTCCATTTATTTGCAATCCTAATTATTATTTTGTAAGCAAGTGATTTAGCCGGAGTGGATGATGAGGTGATTGAAATATACATGTACAATGTCATTGAAATTAATTAACACCAGGATTTGCTCCATTTTGAACCATAATCTGCATGCATATATTAAATCCAAAGTTATCCTTGGGTACTTAGAGTATTTTGCTGTCATATTGTACTTGCCTGCTTTCCAGGAATGTCAATAATTTAGGAACTGCAATTTTTTCAAATTAAAGCGACACTTGCATAAATAATACTTAGTAATTGATTGACAAGACCTCCAGGGGCTGTGTAAACAATATTTTTTAATTTTTTTTCTATTTTAGGCCCATATAATGAAACCAATCAAGTAGGAGGGTTAGTTTAAGAATTTTCACATTGAAAATTACTTCCATTCTATAATTAATAAAATTTTAAACATAATTATGCAATAAGGCAAATAAATTATTTTAAAAAAAAACACTTAAGGAGTGAATTAAAAAGTTGCCCGAGGTAGAGCTAGCGCGGCGAGCTGTATAGTCTATTGTGTAGCAACAGAGGAAAATCTTAAAAAAATCTGTACCATTTTTTAAAATCCTTCCCAGAATTCTTTTGCTACTATGATTCCATGCGATAATGGCGAATATAACAGGCCCGCAGAACTTTATCGTGAAGATTGTTGGCCTTGCAGAGAGCTTAAAAAAACAAAAATGCATCAACTCACCAATGCCTTTTGCTTTAAAAAAAAATGAACTATTTAGACTTTGTTATGGAAATGCAACTTACTTAAGACGTCACACAGACGTTTCACAGTCTAGACCGTGTATCTTGAGGTTGGTTTGAGGATAGTGTATTTTGTATATTGTGTGTTTAAATTCACTGATAGTAATAAAAATTTGAAATTGCTGAAATTCGCATTTTTTTTTACAAGTCATATTTCAATCTACATTTAAAAAATCTTACCGGAACTGTTACTTAGAATGAATTATTTTATCTAAATAACGTTAAAAATAAGCACAGAATAACAAAAAAAGTATGAAATAATATAATTTGAAAAATGTTCTGGGAGCATTTTACTTGCTTCTTGTTAATGGTCACATATACAGCTCAAAAACACAGATAATAAACAAATTATGTATTTCCTCTTACCCCCCAAGCTTTAGACAGACCTACATAGGAAATAATTTTGAAATTTGCATTAGTTCCAGGATGTAACATAACAATTATCATTGTACTTGTCTCTATTTTTGTTTAGTATTTTCTCTGATGGTTCAGTGTGTGTAGTCTGTATCTGTATTTCTAACAATAGTTTTATAACGTTTTCCTCTTTATCCAGTGGATATCATTAGTTTTATTTGATAAATTTTTCATATTGCACATTTTGCACCTGTAATCCAAAGTCCCGTGATGTCACATAAACAAATACATTTGTATATTTGTAAAAATGGAAGATCAGAGAATCCAATTTTTTTTTTTTTTTTTTTTTTTTTTTTTTTTTTTTTTTGATAAATAAAATCATTGAAATAAACTAGAAACTCATTGCGAGCAATGAGAGGTCTTCCGTCCGATTCTGAAAAAAAGAAAACTCAAACTGAAAAAGTGATAAAAGAAATTCAGACACTCTGGAGATTTAACCCTCGTCGTCAGCCTGAAAATCCAACGTGCTAACCATTAACCATTCCCTTATTTGCATTACTTTCTGTCACGACCGGAAGTAACGGCGATACAAGATTTTGTCACGATTCAAATAAACTGATCACTGACTATCAGTCCTGAAAGTTTCAGACCTCAATCGTTTACTGTTGCCGAGCAATAGACCGGAAGTTGACGTTTTATTTCCGGTGGAATCTAACATATTTCAAAACAGCGAAAGAGATGCAATCAAGTGATGCAAGTTTTAGCTTAAAAAAGAAAGAAGAGAAATAATATGATTGCATCCTCTGATCTAAATAATAAAACAGGTTTTGTAATCCTCAGAAAAAGTTCTATCATTTTATAGTTGCATATTTAAGATCAGAGGTTACGCTCTATATTAAATATCGAAAAATTAGCTTTAAAAATTGGTTTGTTTTGTAGAATTTTTCACGATATGAGGAAAATGTCGCATTTCATGACGTCATAATGCATTGGCTAGCCAGAAAATTACGTCATTTTGATAGATACGCAGTCATCAAAGGTCTAAATGATATTTAATGCATTGTCAAAGAAGTTTCAGTTTTTCTGAAATTCACAGGGCCAAAAAAGGCCCTAAGTGGACCTTGTTCTTTAATATTGATACCACTACACTAGCGCAATGTACCAGCCATCATTGATGTTTACCTTGCACTCATTCCCTGAAGTAACGAGTGTCAGGCAGGTTAATCTTTATTTCTTATAGTGTGGAATTATAGGATGAAAACTTGCCAGCTAAATTTTGTGCAAGTACTAGTAGATTTACATCGGATTTGTTACTTGAGTTTTAACAATAACTGATAGCAGAGAAAATAATCTGTTACTGATAAAAACTAAAAAAAAAACTATTGTGTTTACTTCCTTTATTCTTTATGCATTCAACTTTCTATTCTATGCAATTCCAAATTCAGACATGTCCGTGTAATCTTTTTCTGTACTTCTACACTACTGCATCAGACCATTTGTGAAAGGCGGGTCAAGATACATTATTTCGCGCCAAACGTCACGAGTAAATCTTCGCGCCTTTTCTTTGGAATGTGTCTTCAATTGAATAAGAGTACGTGATAGCTTCAATGAAATTTTTAAAAATATGTTGCTGTAGCCTGATTTTCGAGTCTAAGAATGTATAGTTATCACACTGTACATATTACATATCGTATACGGGCAAGTAACATAAAGGCAGCACTAAGTTTTCTTACACATTTTATATTCCTCTTTACCCCCAAAGTGGATTATTCCAATTAGTAACACATTAATGAAAAGACTGGAATGTTTCGCAACAAAACACGTCTCGCCATATGACGCTCAAGGAATCTGATACCTATTATGTTCTGTAACTTGCATCTATAAAGGAATATTGCCCTACTAAAATCAAAGAAAAATATCATTGAAGTTTATTTTTCTCTCATTTGAAATTGCTATATATGTTATTCAATCAACATGAGAAAGTAACAAATTCTACTTTCAAAATACAATTCCGCAACTCTCCAATTTATGATACAATTGCATAGGTATCTAGCTACATATACATTTGCACCAACATGTTTTCCTCATTTTGTCATATCACAATTGCATCTATGCACATTAATTAGTGCAAAATTAAACTGCAAACTCTTTATGAGGGAGTAAAAAGACACGCTGATATTGTGCCGTCAAACACCGCTGCTCTGACGTCTAAAGACATAGCCCCCCCCCCCCCCCTTAAGATAAAATCTTATATTTGAGCCCCAAAAAGTGAGAAAAAATTCGGAAATTCTTTGGATTGAATCCAAATCGCCCACTAGAAAATTCAACATGCTAACCATTACACTATCAAACACCGTCTCTTAAAATTGAAAAATGATAAATATTCAGAGTATGGGTTAATCAATTTTTAAACAAACTACATATTTAGCATTCTTGTAAAACTCTTTATTAAGCCTATCAACATCATAAAAAAATATTGAAAAACAAAAAAGTTCAAAAAATTACCCTTTTTAAATCACTTCCTGTGACGACCGGAAGTTACGACGACACACGAAATGTTTCCATCACACATCTACAAACCAAATTCTATCATACCTGAAAGTTTCAGACTCCTACCTTTAACAGTTTCTGAGAACATTCATGGACTAGATTTTTAGTGTAAAAAGTGAAAAATCGTAATAATTCCCGACCGGAAGTAAATTTTTCCAAACTTTTTCAATATTTCAAAATGGCATGAGATAACAAATCATTCCTGAAAATTTGGCTGAAAATGAATGAGTAGTTTTTGAGATATCGCGATTTGAAAAGGTCAGAAAAATAAAAATGAAAAATAATAATAATAATAATAATAAGAAACAGTAGAATCACTATAGGTCTTCCGTTGAAAACGGAAGACCTAAAAATCCTTCTTTAAGGACATTGGCAAGTCAGGGCTATCCGGAGAAAAAAGGTTTAATACATGGGTTTTTTCACTTGTAAAATAGTGATTGAGAGTGATCTCCCGTGTAGAATTCTCTAAGCGGTGAAAACCAGTAAAGCGTATGTTATAGAGGTAAACAAAAGCACGTGCACTTCCTTCAACGGGTAGAATCATCTATACAGCAAGATTGAAAAGTAGTAATGGCTTTGTTGTACATTGTATTCAGGGACAAAGAGCAAACAGGTCGTCATTTACCATAGTTATGCTCAGTATGCTGGGAAGGGCAAAGATGTGACATATGCTGAAAGGTAGGTCGACCATGCCGACTGAGAACAGTTCTTAGGTCGTGTGAAGGAATCAGCATTTAGTAATTACGAATAAAAGTTAAAAATAAATCCATGCCAATATTTTTATGACAACGTGTTTCAATCAATTCAGTCAATTACATGATAAAAACAATCAACCAGTCACTTGACCAATTTTAGCTGTTAAGGGACGCAACTCAAAAATGATGATCGGTGCCGGTGTATCCATGTCTTTTTTCTATATATACATTTTCAACCAAAATATCTAGAAGTCATAGGAAATGAAGTTACAATAATGTATATAATACAAAAACTGTATGAAATAAATGGGTTTTGAAGAAATATTATGGTAAAAAATTATGTAGGTCCCTTTTATCAACATTTTACATAGGAAATGCATTAAGAATTGTAAAAACACTAATTTGACAAAATCTAAAAAAGAATGCTGGATTGGTAGGTAAAACGATCCAGAATATAGCCTATTTAGTACATTTAAACCTACTCAAAAGTTCTTGAAAAATTCTATACAATAACCAGGAACCTTGCCAATGTCCTTAAAGCTGTATGGTTCAAACGTGTTAAGTATATATTTTTTTATTTTTTACCCACGGATATTATCATCTAGGACTGTATATCATATGTTCAAATGACGAAATATTTTCCTTTCCAATTATTCTGTCTTGTGTCTAAGCTGTAATTTAAGAAATAATTCTTTGTTTACAAACGAAACTCATGAATATTCGACATAAAGATCTTTCGAGAATGCTCGCGTGACCTTTGAAAGCATGACGAGGTAAAGCACGTTTTTATTTACTTGGTAAGAAATCATGGTTTAGTACCTTTTTACCTCACGCCATGCTGAAGAATTTGGTTTATTCAATTAAGTAGACTGTTTAACCTTTGTCCCGATTTCTTCAAATTAACCAGCTTTCCACAACTCCTAATATGTACTCGTAAAATTTCATGTTGACAACTGAAGCGAAACTATTTAGTACACATGTGTGTTATTATACAGTTAAAGTATATCATTGAGGGTGTTAGCAAGATTCCAGTTCCCCAAGGCCAGGACTATTTCCCGAGGCGAAGCCGTGGGAAATAGTCCTGGTCGAGGGGAACTGGAATCTTGCTAACTCCCGCAATGGTATACTTTTAACTGTTTTATTATACCGATACAAACATAAAATTTAGAGGATTCAGATAGCATGATTTCAAAGCAGGGATTAGCTCGCTGCACTTACACACTGGGATTAGTCCATTTACATATCATACCATTGTAAAAGTAAAATCGGATTACAGATAACTGGGAATTAGCTTTCGAAGCAGGGATTAGCTCACTTGACTAATGCACGGGGGATTAGTCCATTCATAACGATTTCTAGGGAATTACTCACATCTAACGATCTTATGTTATATAGGGAAAATATCAGTAGAGGTATAATAAAAGTAGCAGTATTATAAAAATAATTTTTAATCTTCCAGTTTCTTTTTTCTGTGGAACAGATGCGAACTAGAGTGTGTTTTCTGGAAGTGAGAAAATACACTGTAAATGAATAATAAGCGTAATATCGTTGACGTCATTATGCGGCGTAAGATAGCCGATGAGAAAGGGAAGAAAGATTATTGATGGGATATAATTTTATCCAACTCAATATATATTTTTATCCTCTTACAAATATATCGCCGACTTTTTATCAATTGACATTAGTTATTTCCATTCATTTGTCGACTCAATATATCCCAGTGAACTTAAAATAAAAGACACCACAGAGTCTGCCACATCTGTTTCATATTTGAATGTTTTACTACTATAGACGACAAAGGTCAACTAACAACTAATTACATGTATCTGACAAACGAGGTGACTTCAGCTTTTCCATCGTCAACTTTCCTTATTTATGTAGCAATATTCCGCTATCACCTGCATATGGTGTTTATGTCTCCCTCCCAACTTATTCGCTACTCAAGAGCATGCTCTGAGTACGATCAATTTTTAAACCGAGGCAGGCTACTCACACATAAGTTGATGTTGCAGTGATTTCAACAACCTTGTTTAAAGTCAGCATTTCGTTAATTCTATGGTAGTTATAATGACCTTATTAGCAAATACAACCTATCACTGGGTCTTATATTGGATGACTTGTTTTATACCAATTGTTGGGACTTTGTTTTTGTACTAAATTTGACTACGGAATGTTACGTCTACTTGATCAATACATAGGGCTCACGGCGGGTGTGACCGGTCAACAGGGGATGCTTACTCTTCCTAGGCACCTGATCCGAACCCCTGAAATTCCCAGGGTCATGTTTATGCCCTGTTCACAAATTTTTGTTTTGTAGATTTTATAAAATCGGTCACTGTTCGTTATCCTTACCCTTTTTCATTAAATAAAAAGTCATCCAAACTAATATTGTTCAATTTCTTTCTAGGAAACCAAACGTATGAGGAAGCAGCTGCCTATATTCAGGCCCAATTCGAAGCGAAGAACAAAAGTTCAACGAAGGAGATCTACTGTCACCAGACCTGCGCAACAGATACCAATAACATCCAGTTTGTATTTGATGCCGTTACTGACGTCATAATAGCCAATAACCTGCGTGGATGTGGCTTGTATTAGACGGAGACGAACTTTTCGCGCCTTTCTTGGACGTATAAAATTTTTTATTCAAGAACAAAATCAAGACCATACAAGAGAACATGGACTTTATAACGGAATTGTTGTATGCCTGATGAATCTCACAAAGGCTTGATTCATGTGCAATTATGTTAGATGCGAGTGTCAAGGACAATTTTGTTCACTGCCTGTGGACACTCTGATCTTTACATTGGCAGAATTTCAAATTTGAACGATTTTGCTGCTCACAACATATGGATATGTACATGCACACATATATTATTGAATGCATAATGTAAGTGATAGAATTCTTCACAAAGTGATAGGTTAGGTTTATTCAATTGAGTGAAAGAAAGAGGCATTTCATTGCTCGTCAGCTGAGAGAATGTTTTACCATATTGAGTCACAGTAGATTTCCAGTTTGAAACCATGGTAACTGTATAGTACTATGCTCTTGGCCTTTTGATTGCATACCTTAATTAGTATGTCAACAACAGATGATAGAGGTCAAAATATCATTAATCCATGGCTAATGTACATCCAACTTGGTGTAATTCGTATCAACGGCTTTGTGATTGTAATTATTTGTATATGTCTATTTAAAACAGAATGTCCATTCTTCGCTGAGTTTTCTCAGTTTAAATGAAAAATTTATTAAGTTTTCTTTTTATAGAAAAGCAAGGCAGAGCTTATTAAGAATTTCTTTCAAACAGCCTTTTTCTGAAAAGTGAACACTCGAAAGTGTTTGCTTAGAATTCTTTGTATTGTCGTTGTGTAGGTCCACTCACGTTTGAAAGAATGTGTTTCCTCAGCTTGCTGTCTAGCCATCTAGTGAATGTCTGTGTTATTTATAAGCAAAGGGGAGAAAAACAATTTCCCCGTGAAAGCCCGTTCAATTTTCCTCGTATGTGTGGTATGAAGTAAGCGTACTTTGTCATGAATTTACTTAGTAATTAGGATATGCTTTTTTCCAAACATTTCCGGTCTTTGCGTGGCAACATGCACTCTGTTGCTTTTTTGCATATTGGGACCATGTAACTATAGCAACAGGGTCATGTTTTGAATTGACTCGTAACCCTTTGGAAGTGATATATGATCTCTGACGAATTGGTTAGAGTTTATGTTTTCTATTTCACAAAATACTGAAGTTGTGGATTCTCTATAATTATACAAATATGTGTATGTGTAAAGATTCCACCATACTTCCAATGTGAAATGGCAAACCAACATTCTATTTGCCAATTGAATATATCGTGTCATGTGTTTATATAAGTGCTGTGGTAAAAACAATGGATTATCTTCCATTTGCTATTATTGATTCCCATCACAGTAATATTTGTGACTATTTTACGTGTACTGTGTGTTTAAAAAACGCATAAATTGATCCTACCATACCTTTTTATTTTTCAATCAATATTGTTATTGAGATAGTATAACATAGTACGTACGGGAAATTTTTGTTTTATATGTGGGGGAATACAATATTTCATATTATTTCTGCTAAGGAATACAGTCTATCATTTTTTTCTTGAAAAAGCAAAGAACAGGGTGTAATTCAATTGATTTATAAAATATGTGATTTATTCTAGTCAGTTTTCTGAATACTTTTAGTCAATTTAACACACAGTTCACAGATCAATTTGGACATGAGTATATTTAAGCTGATATTTATATTGGTGTTGTTTGTCATAAAAAGAGCGTGTCGAAAACGGCTTCATTTCCTTTTCTTCAAAGCAAATGATCCGTACTCGGTAGATTTTTAATGTTCTTTGTCGCATTGAAATGGTTTCAATCTTTAGCTCGGAAAAACTGATTGAAAATTAGCTTCATATTGATATCATTTCAATACATGTTTTATTGCTATGTGTTGACATGTAAATCAGGGTTGATGCTTTATCAACTTTTGGGGTCATGTGATTTTTTCCTTGGTCATGTGGTCAAATTGAATTTTAGCTTGATATTCTACGTATGTCACGTGATTTTGTGACAGCTACTTGATCATTAAGTGTTAAATTGTCAATGGTATATATACATATATATATTAATATATATAATTGTGAACTTTTCATTAGAATAAACAAGACAAGTGTAGATCTGTTCCTTTACTAAACCGTACCCTGTATTGGGCCCCATTACACTCAAAATGGGGCTTCTTCGAATCATTCAACCGTGTATCAAATTACTATAAATAGAAATGTCTCTGTGTAAAACTCTCCATTTATCAAAATAAAGTCCTAGTATTTATCACGAACAGACTTGATTTTCTTTGTTGCACATGCGAGTGTTAGATATTAAATTTGTTCCTGAGATTTAGTAATTATAATGCGACAGAGACGCCAAGCAATATATAAACACTGGAATGAGAAGAATGTAGTTCAGATCTGGTAAAAAAAAAAAAAAGAAGAAGAAATTTTGTCTGCTCTGATTGTTGTCTAATTAAATGTATTTCACAAATGTTTGATATATTAACCGTCATAGGAGATTATAATCAACATTTTGTTAAAATATTTCCATTCATGTCACTTGTTTTTCAAAAATAAGAAAAAGTGACATTGGAATTGGTGAAATATGAAGATAACGAACAGTATTCAATCTCGAAAGTCCAATAAAACAATTGACCATTGAATTAATCAGAACGAACAAGTGGTTTTTCTCTACATTTATGGCAGAGACTCGGTCTGTTAACTTGACTTGTTATGAAAAAGGATAAGAAAACGAGTGGAGATTAATCTTGTCAATCTAGTAAAATATACGAATCGAGAACAAAAACATGGATCTCTTTAAACACTATAGGTTGAATCATGAAGCATCCCTTGTCAACCGCTCAAACCCGCAGTGAGCCTTCTAAATTGATGATGGTAAAGGAGTAATCCGTCGTCAAAATAAGTATTAAAATATAGCTTATCATGTCCGTCAAAAACGAACCAATAATGGACAAGGTCATTATAACAACCATTGAATTTACAAAATTTGTTCGACAAGATTGTACCGTCAAGGTAGTTCATTCGGTAGAGCGCTCGCTCCATGATCGGAAGGTCGTGAGTTTGAGCGTAGGCCGCGACTGACCTAAGTCGATGAAAATTAGGTAGCAGCGGTTCCTTCGCCAAGCGCTCGGCACTTTGAAGTGAAAGTTGTGGGTCCTTCGGATGAGACCTCAAAAACCGATTCCCCGTGTCACGGCAGGCGTTGGCACGATAAAGATCCCTCACTGCTCAATGGCCCTAAGTGCAGAGTATAGGTCTAAATTTGAAGCTCTTCATCGGTATATGGTGACGTCTCTATATGAGTGGAAAATTCTTGAACGAAACGTAAAACAACATACAATCAATCAACAAGATTGAACAAAGCCCTATAACATCAAAATATTTGTCAGTAGTATGGCTCAGTTAAATAAAAATACACATGTATATCGTAATCACAGCATGCTATTGCGTACCGATTCAGCTGATATTAGAATATTACTACAAGAGTAGGAGAAGTTAACGATGGAAAAGCTGAAGTCATTCTGTTTTTTTTAATAGTTGTTTTAATGGGCCAAAGATTTTGTCCGTTAAACATCCAAAACAGATGTAGCAGAATCATGGTTTCGCTGGAATTTATCAATTTGACATATGATTGAAAGTAACGATTGTTAATTGATAAAATGTTGAATTGAAGGCCACCACCAAGTTATTTTCTTCTCATGTAGATTCTTTAAAAATAATTTCCCCTTCATAAGAACATAAAAATTTGTCGGCTAATCAAGGAGCACAGTAAAGTGCCTATTGGAATTACAACAGACTTTTAGAAAACCTGGTATCAAAAGACTACATAGAGGAAATAAGAAGGTAAGTATCAGTAATCAGCTCAGAAGTACAATTTTAGCAATAAATAGTGGAAACAGAGTAAACATGGACCTCTAAAATCATCAGAGGTATAGGATCAGGTGTCATAGAGGAGCAAGCTTTCCATGTCGACCGGTCACTTCCGCTGTGTGCTCGTCATGATCAGGTAAACGAAAAAATCCGCACACAATTTAGTGTAAAAATAATGACATAACAATTGGTATTAATCTGTATGACAAACTTCAGTCAGCATTCGACTTATTGATACTAGTAGATTGTATTTGTTAATAAGGTCATTGTTTGGGCCATAGAGTTTGCGAACCTGGGAGATAAACTTTGGATACAGGTAATTATGGTTACGTAAATAAGGGAAGTTGACGATAGAAAAGCTGAAGTCATCACGTTTATCATAAAGTTTTGTTATTCGTTTACCATCAATGTCTTTTTCTAGTAAAATATCCAAATATGAAACAGATGTGTCAGACTCTGTGGTGTCTTTTATTTCAAGTTCAAAGAGATGTATTTAATCAATGTAGGAATTGAAATGAATATTGTTAGTTGAAACGTCGTCGATATATCTAAATGTCGAATTGAAGGCCACAGCAAGAGAAGTATTCTAATAGAGTAGCTGCTGAGTACTTATGAGTACAATCAGAATCTTTTTTTTTCTTTACAAAAGCAGATGACCAATGACAACGTATGTAATGTATTCTAAACTCTTAACAAAATCCACTAAATTTCTCTTGCACCAAGTCTCTAGCTATCAGGGATATTTGTAGTGTATTTGCAACTTTGTTTAACCCCAGTTTTTATATCAATGAAATATATGGAGATAAAGAACAGTATTCAAGCTCAAGTATTCAAACTCAAAAGTCCATTCAAACAATACAAATCAGGAGCAGAGCAAACACGGACCTCTAAAACATCAGAGGTGGGATCAGGTGCCATGGAGGAGTGAGCATCCCCTGCCGACCGGTCACACCCGCCGTGTGCTCCTTGTCATGACTGGGAAATAACGGGAAAATCCGTAGACAATTCAGCGTGTAACAATTAGTATGAAAAAGCCAGTCAGCATTTGACTTAATGATAGATTGTATTTGCTGACAATGTCATTGTATCGACCATAGAACTTACGAAATGATGGCTTTAAACGAGACTTCGATATTTTTGTTTCATTAAGTTGTTTGTCAATACCTTACCTCGTTTGAGAAACTGTTCATCCGTACAGCATATAACTATTGTAAATTGACAATACTTCGTCGATGTATCTTAATGTCGAGTTGAAAGGACACAGCAAGTGTTTTCTTCTTCTCATATATATTTTGAATAAAATCTGCTTCACATGAATAAAAATAGGTCTGCTAATAGCGGATTAATCAATTAATAATTGATACCCATTGGTATTCCAACAGATTGTTCGAAGACCTGTTCTCCAAAAACCACATAGATATTGTCAATCAGAAACTCAAGCATCTTTTTAATATTAACTTCAGAGTACTTGTGTGCACGATCAGAATGTTTTTAACAAAATAATTTTGCACATTTAACAAACTAATTTTGCAAATGACAAGGTAAGTAAATTTACCAGTTCCATTTTTATTGAGAAAGTAACTGTCTATGATGTCAAAAAGCCTGGGCTTTAATTTATCGTGGGGAATGGTTGTATATAGAGTTGAAAAGTCGTACGTTTTGATGTTATTGATTTTGGTAAAATTTTGTGATTTCAAATTTTCCAAATGTTCCCTGGAATTTTTAAGAATCCACATCTGATTTACACCATTTCTCGAATATATTGTTGCACAGTACTTCTATTTAAATACATTTTGACAAAGTGTCAGACCTTCTTTTTCATGTCTGACCCGTCGCCTTGCGAAATCTTCCATAGCATTCATAAAATTTATGAAATTATGACGCCAGTTGAAAGATAGGGTTCCCTAAATTTTGGCCCTTTTAAAATAATTCAATTTTGGTTGTAACTCGTCATTTGATTAGACTAAAAAATATTTTAAATCGTATAACCTGTGTTGCCTTCGTCACAATGACTTAATCGTAAACGTATCAATCCACTCGACGTTACATTTGAAATATGTACAATTTGAAGGCATTTTTGAAGGAGAAATTGTCTTATTTTATACACTTAATGACGGAAAATTAATTCATAAGGAATGAATTTAATAGCTACCCAAGTTATACAGGTATAAGCTGGGTTGGAACAGTTTACACTTTTTTTATAAACCGCTTTGCGGTTTATAAAGCATAAACTGTCCAAACCCTATCGTCGGAAACCCACGGCCAATCTCGCATACGCGTATACGCAACAAGCGTATGCGAGATTGGCCGTGGGTTTCCGACGATGCCCCAACCCAGGTTATACAGCACTCTAGTAACTTGGGTAGCTATTAAAGTCATTCCTTAAAAAAGTGATTTTAGGTCCTCATTTTAACAATATTTACGTCACCAATAATAACGTGTACAGCAGGACTATGGTTGTAGGGTGAAGAACATGAACACGCTGGAGGATTATGTTTCAGATGTTCAATATCTAGGCACTGTAGAGTTTTCTTGTAATTAAAAAGTTTGGAAGCAATTCGATGTACATTTGTAAGAAATACTAGGTGTAGTCTTCAATTTGAAATATGGTGGATTACAAGGCTGGACCCTTTTGTAATTAAGAATATTACTATACATGCATTAACCGCGTCAATTCCTTAGTTGGCATATTGAAGTTTAAGGGAAAAAAGAATTGTTTTAGCTGTGTTTTCTTTCCGTAAAACGAGGCGGTTTAAAAAGCCTATGATAACCACAGATCCGAGTCTGTATTCTGGTGTCGAGGAATCCAAATATTGACCTTTTCAAGTAGACTATTTAAAAGTTTCAAAGGGACAGAATAAAGTTTGGGGCGAATGTAATGAAGACCTAACTGTTGATTTACATAAGGTAGTATTGAATCAAAGGAGATACCGATGCACATAACTACGCTTACGTAGGGCTCAAGCCTACCTTTCAGCAATCTCTGCTGTATATTTCAATAACCAGGTACATAAAAAAAAAAGAGATGGAAAGTGAAAGGTTTACAAGAGAACAAAATTATTCCTGTAAACAAATAATACTTCATTCCATTCCTGAAACGTCATGAACACAATCTTTTGGTGACTCGTGCATTGAAAATTATACATATTTGGTGAATTGTTTAATAAAAAAAATATTTTCCATACCAAAATATATTATATTACAGTCTCAAATGGAAATTTGAATTTGTTTGCAAATCATTAATTTATTTATTCATTTGCAACAGTGTTCATAACCGCATGATATTATTACTTAAACGATTGAAAAATGTCAAGATATGCGAACTCCCTATTTACGAGTACATATTCATAATTTGACCAGACATACTCTGAATGACGTCATTGGTCGTAGTAAAAAAAACGATATAGCTATCATAATAAGTCGAGACAGCTAATACTATTTTTTCTTGAAAAGACGTGATAAAATTAAGCATAGTCTGAATTTTATGATGAGGTACCCCTTCAACGAATGTAGTCTTTAAGTAAGGCAAAGTCCCACACTAAACTAATAATCTATAGGTGTGCATCTCTCAGATGCAACATTTACCGTATAGCGGGATATTTTAGCGGAATGCTAATTTTGGCTTATTTTGGAGTTTTGGTA
Organism: Saccostrea echinata; assembly: GCF_033153115.1. Classification (NCBI taxonomy): domain Eukaryota; kingdom Metazoa; phylum Mollusca; class Bivalvia; order Ostreida; family Ostreidae; genus Saccostrea; species Saccostrea echinata. The sequence continues at coordinate 64,167,852 of NW_026889803.1, forward strand.
GTAGTCCTCTAAAATTTTAATCTCTAAAATATTCAGTGTTCTTCTTAGTGTTATTTTGCAAAGAGTTGGGACCCTGTGCCCGCGAAAATAAATTACGCCAAAATTATTGGCATACCTCTAGCCAAGCAAAACGCCAAATTTTACACCCTCCAAGAAAACCCGCTATATGGTATGCAATTTTAGTCTGATAGGGCTTTACTTGGGAATGGACTTATCTAACAAGAATATGGGTGAACAAGGCGAGCGGAATGCTACGACAAACATGAACTTGAAAAATTAAATCTCAATTATATCAAAATTTTTCTTTGATATTTCATTTAACATTAAAGTATACTTCATGTAAATTCTCTACAATTTTAAAAAATCTCACAAAGATTTAAATTATTTGCCTATGAAATAGCATACACACCCTAAAGAGGGGGAAAACGATCATTTTCTATACTATAATACAATTTTTCGATATGAGTGGGTCTTCGCTCCTTTTTTGGAAAGTATATGCTAAAAGTTTGCATAAAAATATACATTTTTTGGTTAACAAAAACATGGAGCAAGGACCCATTATACCTTAAAATACATTTTTATGACACAAAATCCGCATCTTTCTGAAAAACATTTGAAGCCCTGCAGTCAAGGGTTATTTCACAAACATGTTTAAATGCCACTACTCAGCAGCAGTTGAGTATTCAAATGGTCTCAAAACAAAACAATACTCAGGATTTTTATTGCTAGGATTTGAACCCCACGAATACCACATTTTTTTTAAAATAAAGGACAAGCTTGCCGAGAAAATTTTCCTCAATAAAGTTGTGTTTATCATAGTACTAATCTCATAACAATAATGAGAACTTTACTCTAAATGCTTAATTCACGAATTGATTTTTGATTTTTATGTGGCACTTTTTATGTATCACCCATCTTCTTTTGAACTAGTCTCCCGTCCAGAAAATGTAAGTCAAATCCAGCTTCCGAAGCAAGTCCAGTAGTGTGCATCCTTAGATGTATCGTCCATGCAAGTTTGGTCAATACATGTATATTGCTTAATAAGACCTGCTCAAAAAACTTTAACCTGCTCCAAAAACACTAACCTGGTCTTTCTTTAGCTGAAATTGTAGCATCTGAAACCTTGATTGGCACATTGAATTTACTAAAAGTATCTTCATTGCATATATGATAAATATAGGGCATAGAAATCTCTCCAAAAAACTTTAACCTGGGACGCCGAGGGTATGACATAACCCCCCTCTCTCCACAACTTCTTTGAGGTGAGCTAAACATTGAATCCTCAAACAGTATATATATATACTTTGAGTGTCTCTGGAAATCCTGCACTTTTACGGCATCCCCCAGATACTATTTCGTATCATCCCGTCCCTTCTATGAGAACTTTAAGTTCCGCGTGATACATAACAACCAGCTCACAGATCCCTTACAGTGAACAGCAGAGTTATACAAAGGGTGTATTTTGTCGCCCTTGCTATTTTTCCCTTGTAGTTGACTGGGTCATGAGAAACGCACGCAAAGTAAAAGACAGGGATTGTAATGGACACTGAGCTCAGTCCTAAAGAACATGGATTAGGCTGATGACATTGGCCTTCTATCAAACAGAAAACTCAGCAGAAGACAGAGCACATCCGTGCCACAGCTAACCAAAAAAGAACTGAACGTCAACGTCAAAAATGACAGAGCTCTTACAAGTAAACACCAATTACAGCAACCCAGTACTGATCAATAAGCCAGAAGAGCACGTTGAGGAGCTCACATACCTAGGAAGCAAAGTCACCACAACGAGCGACTGTGACAAGGAAATCAACACCAGGATCAGCAAGGCAATGTTGAAGCCCATCTGGAGATCCACAGGACTTAACATTCACACCAAGATCAGGTTCTTCAACTGCAATGTCCCCAGTGTCCTCCTGTAAGGATCAGGCTCCGTGGCCAAAAAAACTTAGATGAGCTCACTTTTGATCTCAGTCTCACTTTTCCTCTAACAATTCCTTTTGTTTGTTTGTTTGCTTGTTCGTGTATTGTTTAACGTCCCTCTCAAATTTATTTTATTGTTCACGATAGCTCAGTCGGTAGAGCGCTCGCTCCGTGATCGGGAGGTCGTGAGTTCGAATCTCGGCCGCGACATACCTCAGTCGATAACAAATTGGTAGCAACTGTTCCTTCGCCATGCGCTCGGCACTTTGAAGTAAAAGTTGCGGGTCCTCCGGGTGAGACCTTAAAAACCGAGGCCCCGTGTCATGGCAGGCGTTGGTACGGTAAAGATCCCTCACTGCTCAATGGCCCTGAGTGCCGAGTAAAGGTCAAAATTTGAAGCCCTTCACCGGTATATGGTGACGTCTCTATATGCGTGAAAAATTCTCGAATGGGACGTAAAACAACATACAATCAATCAATCGAGAATTTTTCACTCATAGGGAGACGCCACCACTTGCCAGTGGAGAGCTGCAAATTTTGACCTATATTCGGCACTCAGGGCCATTGAGCAGTGAGGGATCTTTTTCGTGCTAGCATCTACTGCGACAAGGGACCTCGGTTTATACGGTCTCATCCGAAGGACTGGTCTCCACGTCCCACAGTGGGATTCGAACCCGCGACGTAAGGATACTTCCTTTAGTAAAAGTGAGACATCAAAAGTGAGCTCGTCTAAGTGTTATGGCCCAAAAGCGGGATGACCTCTTTGGCAATACTTTCGATTTGGTTTTTTCCTATACATTTTCTATGTGGCAAATACTAGAACTCTTCAAATAAGAGGCGCGTTTGGTCGACTGACTTGGACAGCATGAGGAAGCGGTGAATACAAAACATGCCGATCTCTATCCAGTTTTAATGTCAAATGTATTTGTCATTCCCATTTAAGAATAGAAGAACTAATATACATGTGTTAGATCGAAAAATGCCCTGAATTTATCATCCATTGATAAAAAAAAATTACGACGTTTCCGACGCATACTATAGTTGTCGTTTCTACGTTTGATGCATGTAAAGTCAACAGCAATACAATGTCCTATTGGCATGTTTATTTGTTATTTTTTTGCTTGTTTTTTTTTTTTTCTTTTTTTCTTTTTTTTTTTTTTTTTGCATCGACATTCAACACATTGTTTACATGTTTTTACGATTATTCCAAAAATCCCTCGAGATTTGTACATTTTTCGACTTTTTCACATAAGAGCGACCGTCACGGTAGCTCTGTCGGTAGAGCGCTCGCTCCGTGATCGGAAGGTCGTGTGTTCGAATCACGGCCGCGACTGATCTATCGGTAGCAACTGTTCCTTTGCCAAGTGCACTTTGAAGGAAAGTTGCGGGTCTTTCGGATGAAACCTTAAACACCGAGGCCCCGTGTCACGGTAGGCGTTGGCACGATAAAGATCCCTCACTGCTCAATGGCCCTGAGTGCCGCGTAAAGGTCTAAATTTGAAGTCCTTCACCGATATATGATGACGTCTCTATTTGAGTGAAAAATTCTCAAACGGGACATAAAACAACACACAATCAATCAACAATCACAAAAGAGCGCACTAAGAGCTACACGTATAACTCTTCCATAGTCGAAATATAAAAGTATTGAAAGAAAACTCAAGTCTTCCAAACCAAATTCTTTAAAGGTATTTTAAAGATCTTCTGACCTGATCTCTGATTAAGAACTGCTGATAGAACTGGGGTGCCAACAATATCACAGACCCCATCCAAACTTGCTGATGATGGGTTGGTCATGTTCTATGCATCCCCCCTCGATCGCTGCCCAGAGTTGCTCTTCGATGGAAACGCAAAGGGGAGAGGAAAGGAGGACGACAAAAGGAAGCCTGGGGATGAACTGTCCCCAAAGACCTTAGGATCAGAGGTCTGACAATGGAGACATAGCCTCGAGTAGCAGCAGACAGAGCCCAGGTGGAAATCCCTTGCAGTCGCCTCAAGCAGAAGACGGTGCAAAAAGGAGGAGGTGGTGCAGAGTGACCGAGTTCACGTGATCGGCTTCAGCCGATTACAGTTGATTCTACATGAGGCATATGTGAAAATTATTATTTTTTGCCGTATGTGTGCATATTACGCGACGAACTACAGTATATTCCATTGCTATATACATGTATAAGGGTTCCTGTTATTCTTGCATATATTTTATTGTGTTTAAATCACTGGAGATATTTTTTCCTAAACATTTTCTCTGTGGCATATACATGTTTCAAGGTACATGTGTATATCTTGAAAGCAAGAATGTATTTATTGACTGGTTCCCTGGTGAACGAGCGCCCTGGAAAACCAATGTGTCTCGGGGAAACTTTTAAAACGAGTTTACTTAGAATTTCCTGTGGCAGCGACTGAAATCAAGGGCAGAGACCCAGTGCTAGTACCGGCATTGGTAAATCAAAGTATTGATACAGCACCGATATAGATGGGGTCAAATTTATAAAGTTCGTGTTTCTCTAAACTTCGCAACCGTTGTAAATTTTTATAGGGCTTTGATATAAAATTAAAGTAAAATTAAAAGAATTAAACATTAAAAACAAAACTTTAGATTTACAGTATAACATTTATATTAGTATGGCAAACATTGAGGCAGTCTAATATTATGCATCCTAGTAGTTTTTATACAATTTATGATTCAGAAGATAAAAAATCAAACGGTTTCACCAATATCTTTTATTTGTGTAGAAAATTTTCAAATTATTACCACCCACCCCCATTGTGGCCATATCCTAACTCCGAAAGTCATAATTTGAACTTTTTTGTAAGTTGTGTCTTTTCTGTTCCAGCGATTCTTAAGAAGAATTCTAAACGACCGCACCATAAATTATTTTCTCCCTTTGAAAGAGGCCTGGTTTTCTCTGTCCTTCTTTTTATAATTATGTATTTTTTATTAAATTATTTACAAATTTCAAAATTAAGGAAGAGGTACCATTTCTCATCTTAACATGCACCTAGTTTATTTGCATAATATACAAGGGGAGATAAGATTTCTATAGAATTTATGCATTTTCACTGTATGATTATTAGAGCCCCACCCTCCAGAACCAGGGCTGACACTGGGGCAATGAATTTCACAAGTTTGGTAGAAGGCTCAATACTTATTTCAATCATGCCAACAGTTGACTGCATGATGCCCAGGAGCAGAGAAGATTTTTAAAGATAGCACTGATTTTGATGGTTTTACCCTCAGCTCTCAGGCCCCGGGGTGGGAGGGGGGGGGGGGGGCAGGGACCATCAAATTCACAAATTTTGTTCCCCTTCACCTACAGATGTTTTATGCCAAAATTGGTTGAAATTGGGCTCAGCGGTTCAAGAGAAGACGCTAACAATGTTCAAATATTAACACACCACGCACGACACACGACGCACGACGCACGCCGACGGACGGAAACAGATAGCAATAGGTCACCGGAGTGACTCAGATGACCTAATGAAAGATTTTAAATTGGCTATCTGTCGATCCTTCTTAAACGTAAATTTAAGTTGTACAGTAATAATATTTATTTTCAGTAACTACTCGTATTAACAATATGCTTAAATACCCAAGTCTTTTAAGACTACATGGACATTTAAACTGTTTTGTGGCGACTCCACAACAAATTCCTGTAACGTTCACAACACTCTTCTTTCTGCAGTACAGTAAGTAATTGTTCCTTCTCTGTATTTGTTTATTTTCTTTCTCTCTCTCTTTTTTTTGGGGGGGGGGTTTACTTGATATCGCTAAAAAGGTGCGGATCCAGTATTTAGTGCTATCTACTTATCTCATCCATTCAAATTTGTTACATTACATTCGTCATGAAAATGTAACATGCATAGAATATCAGCAGAGCCGAATACAATTCTGCATAAAGTTTTAAGGTCCGTTCAGAAAAAAATGTCAGCTAATTTTTCATGTATATATTTTTTTTCACTTGTCTTGTGTGGTACTTACATGTATCTTTGCACTGAGCTAAAATATGATTCGAACTTACAACTGCAATATGGAAACCCTAAATCAAATTTCGAAATGAAATAAAAATTCTTACATAAATGAAACTGTAATCTACAAAGATTTTCTAATTCATTAGTTTTAGTAATCAAACATCTGTTTGATTAATTATCAATATAAAAATATCTTCACCAACCCCATGGTTCTTCAATTTAACGAACTTGACAGCATAGCCAAGGATGTTTCAAAATGAAGAAGACATAATGATCTGTACTGGTTTTCATTTCATAAAAAGCAAGTTATTAAAATTTTGAGAAAGGTCCTGAAATCGATTGAAAAGAAAAACTAAACAATTTCAAAACTATATAAAGATGTATTTTAAACTCATTTATAACACATGTACATGTATACGGTAAGACCATCATCGCGTGAGTTTTTTTGTCCGGAGGGGGGTGGGGGGGGGTGTTAATAATATCTTGTTTTGCGCTAGCTATAAAGTGTACAAGTCATTTACTTTGATTTCAAGAGCAGCATTGGAGCATTTTTGTCTCAAATACTTCAAGACAACTTTCCCAGTTAAAACTGTTCATAATTTACTTCGTCGTCGAGAACGACGGAAAACAGACCAGTCTATAAACAGATAAATTGAGGCCGTCTCATCAATCTATCACTGACCAGGTAGTGTGCATGAAGAAGCACGCCCTCTAGTAAGAGAGTATATTTATAATACGAATTTCTTTAAAACGAATCATCTAACTATTTTTCCCAGAATTATTAGTGGGGGATCCAGGAATTTCATAACGGGAGGGCGCAGTAGAAGGCAGGGGGTCTGTATTGAAACCCCAGTGGGTCCAGGGCAAAGCCCTGATGGGGGTTCGGGGGCGAAGCCCCCGGAAGTTGATAAATTCTTACAAATAAGAGGTGTTTTTTTTATTTAAGGATAATGAACATACAAGTTCTACAAACAAAAAATTCAAACGGTGGGTTGGGGGGGCACGCCCGGCGCGCCGGTGCTGGATACGCCTTTGATTATAATCTACGCTAGCGCACTTGCAGTTTCATCACAACGTAACTAGTCAGCCCGTGGGCTAACTAATAAATGCCCAAATAGTGGCATGTCTTAGATATTCGTTAATCTGTAGTATTTGGTTATGACATTTGAGAAAGTCAATTGTACATCTTGTGAAATGAAGTATCGCAACTATGTCGCTCCTTGATGACGGAAACATTTAGCACCTCTCTTGCATATACGTTCCATAGATATTGACTGATTAGTCAGGCAAGCTTTTGAAAAGCTATTACTTGTATTAGTCTAAAAATCGTCAGAACCACGTAATTGGTGACACAAACGTGTCATACATAACACAGGCCAACGAATTTAACATTCGTGTTTCTTACTAAAAAGGACTGAACTTTTATTGCACTCTGCGAAGTTTACTACAAAGTTGTGTTAGAGGCTGAGTTTTGTATATACTTTCAGGTATCGAACTGATGTGAGAACAGTAGTCGTTGTTAACATGTGTGACCTTGGAGGATTGGATTTTGGAGGATGCGATTTTGGGGGATGTGATTGTGACGGCTGTGATTGCGGGGGTGCGGATTGCCTGGGATGTGAGTGTTGTAACTTGGAATGTGACTGCGGCTGTTGTGAGTGTAAGACTGAGGAATGTCTTGGCTGTAAAGATTGCCAATGTCCTTGTTGTGGTATGTGTGTATGTGATGATCATTGCTGTGGGAAATGGATAGAAAGGTGGGAGGGGACTTGTTGTGAAGGAGTATGCTCTGGTTGCGGACTTTGTATGAGGGACTGTTGCTTTGACTGTCGAAATATCTGCTGTAAAGTGCCGAGCTGTGAAATAGACGGTGATTGTGACGACTGCGGTTGTTCTCGGGAGCACTGTAATTGTTGCGAGTGTGAATGCTGTGGTGAGCATTGCGGCTACTGGGCCTTGTGTCACTGCTGCTGGTGCGAGCCCTGGTGTACCTGGCCGTCATCAGACTACAATGGCTGTGACTGTAGATGTTGTACCCACTGTTCTGGTAGAAGGACGTGTCGCTGTTGTAGTCAGAACAACAGATGCGAAAGCGAGATCTCCGTTCAAGCAAAACCAGGAAATATAGTAACCAAGCAACCTACAGCTAACACCGATACGGAGGTCATAACAACGCAACCTACCTAAATATGTTATTTCTTTAACCCCCCTCCCCCCAGTGATCTTGAGGGAATTACATACATTTGTTAACTAGTACTAGTAAATTACAATTCCAAGGAACACGGCTTACAAGGTTACTTCAGATGTACATTTGAAGAAAAAAATAATTGTCAACATCAGGCAATTATGCAGTGTTCTTCTCATGAAGCCGTAAATTGACAAGCTGGGTATATGCATGTAGAAAAATTACTCTGCAACCTATCAGTTCTACACAAAAGTATGATATATATTATTCTTTAAATAAATACAATAATTACTTCTCATATAATCAAATCTTTCAATTAATTCTGATACAAGTATTGAAATAACATTTACAGTATTTAATAAATAATTAATGCAAAATTGAGTTTTATTTTTTCTCTTCATTTTGCCTTTTTTTTTAAAGTTGCCTCAAGAAAAAAAAAATCACTTGAGTTGCTTTGAATTTCTGCAAATGAGCCACTTCCATTCTGGGCTCCTTTTGTGACTGCATTTGCTTGCAAATAATTTTGTAGCTGTACTATTCTAGATTCTTCTGCTAAATATCTAGAAAGTATTTGCAATTTGTGGATATTTGTGAGTATATACTAGTAGGTAGAAATATGTAGAACCTTTAAAAAATCTAAAATATTCCTATTTATTCCTTTATTTTATTAAAAAGTCACAGATTTGCCAAGTTATAATCATTTTCATCTTTGAATCATGCTAGGTTTCTGTGAAGAATGCACTGCTAAAGCTGACATACAGATGATACATGTATTAGCAACTAGAAGGTACACAATATCTCATCCAATTCATATCTCTAATCTGTGCAGTTCTTTCTGCTGTATTGAACACATCCAGCCTACATACATATTAAAATGCACTGTTGAGTTTACAAACAATACCAATGTCTGTGTTAACAACCCTAATCTGGAGAAAGTACAAATGAGAAAGCTCTATATCCAAAGTTTGTACAAATATCTATCTTGTAACTACTACCACTAGCACTGAGCACCTGCAAATATAAATGACAAAGTCACATCAGCGAGCTTAATCAATTGTATGTGGAAATAATTCAAGTAATTCAGCAAGGGAATGTTCAAAGAACACAATACCTTATATTTCTCATCATTTTTGTTGATGCACACACTGAACACAGAGGTTGGGGTGCACGGAACTTGGGCTTTCAGGTCACCATTGACAAACCAGTGGTTTACAAAATGGTCGGTCCCAGCAGAGATTATCTAAATTATGAATAAATGATTTTCAAGCAAAAATGAATTCACACTGAACATACATGTATCTGAAAAGTCTGGACTTATTCTATAGGTTAGGGAGTTGGAGATTTTCCTTACCGTGTCTTCGTAGAATTGAACAGTTTTCTGGCACACCTTTGGTGTATCAAACACTGTGGTTGTTGTCATTGACCTGAGGTGCCATAGGGACATTTTTGGCCCCCCTCCACACACCTAAAGAATAAACACAGTCAATCATGTGGAAACAAAAATTTACATGTACACAGTATAGGTTCTTTCAAATTTATATTAAATTCAAAGTTTTGTCTGAATATACATGTATGTACATTTTGATACCATGTACATGTATTATGATGAAATAATAGTTTACTTTAAATTTTATGTTGCATGTAGTTTCATATTATTTTCCCTTGATTGCTTCTAATGATTCAAGTTTCGCATAACTTGATCTGATAAAATACCAGTACCAGTCCGAGTGAAAATAATCAAACCATAAGACAAATCAAATTTCATATGGTCGGATACTTTTTAAACTCTAATTTATCAAAATTCAGACCAAAAGTCTGGTGCAAGTTCCATTTCATACACATTATGTGGAAGGAATAGTTTCCAATGATAAACAAATAGTTGGCATTTTTCAATCATTTGCCTTTATTACATTTACAGATGTGAATTTTGATTACAAATTTATATCCTTTAATACACCTGAATCTGCCTCTCAGAAGTTTTGGTTGAGTAAAACCTTGTCATCAAGATACAAGACTAAATATCAAATAAATAAAAGATACTCAACTGAAAATTGAAATAAAAGCTGTTTCTCAAATAAGTTTTGTTTTGTTGATTAGAAATGTGTGTAGAGCACTCACCAACCAATCGTCTGTGGAGTCCATATCAACACAGCCAATCCATTTACCTAAACTCGGCCTACTACAACTCTTTTTAAAGAAAAGAAACTCTGTATAAACAAAAGAAATCTGTCTCAGCTATCGGATTTCTCAAAACATAACCTACTTATTCTCTCATAGACATGTTTCTCTTTCCATCGCTGATATCAAATCTCAAGATACATGCACATTATGCACATCAAACATTTTTTTGAATAAAAAGGAATATCAAAGAAAGTTAAAAAAAAAAAACTTTAACAAAAGAGATTGAAAATTGAAATAATGTTGCTATATGCTTACCTCTATTTTGTGTGGGACAATGGAATGAACCGGCTCAGCACTGTCTCTAATGTCTACAGAATGTACCAGCTTTTATTCTCATGGCAATGTTCACAGTTTAAAAACACTCATTACCAATAATAACTATACTTTTATTCAATTAATCTTTAATCTATTCAAAATATAGAGGTAATATGAGCCAGGGCTCTCTGTTGTCTCCAATAGGGGCTGTTTAAAGGCCTTATTCCCAGTTCAAAAGAGGTACCCTTTTTTCTTACTGAATGTGTTTATTTTCCCAATAGTTATTTTTTTTTATTTATACATAATTTCATTCACATAAAGTGAATGGGATTAGGCAGCAGGCATAGCCTATTTTAGCCCTCTCCCAATAGTTATTACTCCCCTAAACATAGGAAAATTTACTTAGATATAAATAGTAACTAAAATTGCTTCTCATGTTCCTGTTTATTGCAAAAACAAAATTTACTTGAAAACAAACACAAGAAACTTAAATTTTGATGAGTTTTAATCTATAAGATTTTCCCAAAAGGTTGTTTATTTTCACAATTTTAACAGCCCTGGCCCCCGTCCCAGAAAGTGGTGTGAGAGCCCTGTGAGTGATACATAGTTTTTTATCCTAATACACAGTTAACCACACAGCTCACCCCATATGTTGACTGAACCATCCTCTGAGGCAGAAGCCAGTGTGTTGCCATCGTTTTTCATGGAGATGTCATGTATGTAGTCTGTGTGCCCACTCAGAGTCAGCTTCGGAAATTAAAAGGCCATAAATGTGTATTAAACTTAATTATTTAAAGTATGTACGAGGGGCATTTCAAAAGTTCTGGCAACTGGTGTGCAGGAAATTAATGAGCGTCATTATCATAAATTAAATTATATCAATCCCTCAAAATAGTCTCCGTTGACCTGGACACACTTTTTCAGTCTTGAAATCAACGTGGAAAATGCTGCCCTATAGTCCTCTTTCAGTATACGCTTCATACACTGGAATACGGCACTTCTGACTGCATGACGACTTTCAAATCGCCATCCTCGGAGGGCTTCTTTGATAAGGGCATTCAACCAAAAATCGCATGGAGCTAGGTCAGGACTGTAGGGTGGATGTGGTAAAACGGCAATACCATTTTCCTTTAAATATTTGGTTACTACCTCTGATCTATGGGCAGGTGCGTTGTGATGGAGGAACTTTAATCCTCTAGTACTGGTTGTTGGTCGGGTCGTTTTATAGTGCTCTACAACCTGAGACAAGACATTCTCTGCATAAAATTGACCAGTAACACTGCTGTGTTCTGGAACCGCTTTTGAGCAACAGGGCCTTTAGAATCAAAAAATAAGGCGTACTTTACTCTCCAGACAGACCGGTTTCTGCGTGCAATTTGAGGCCTTGTATCATTTTCACCGATCCAAACTTTATTATTGAGCTTAGTTTCCAGTTCAAAAAAATATATCCATGTTTCATCACCAGTTACAATCTCATTTATTCGCCTTTGGTCACAATCTTCATAAATTGTTAGTAACTGTGAAGCCATTTCTACCCGGATGCTATTTTGCTCTTCCGAGAGAAGATGCGGCACCCATCTAGCACAGACTTTCCTAAGCTTTAAGTTTTCCTTTAAAATACGAAAAACTGCTGAAGAATTAATGTTAGTTAAGTCTGCTATTTCCTCAACTGTATATCTAGCATCATCAGCTATCATATTTTGAACAGCGACGATTTCTTTTTCGCCATATGCACAAACTGGACGCCCGGAACGGGGGTCATCTTCAATTGATTTTCTACCTGCTTTAAATTGAACTACTCATCTTGCTGTTGCTCAATATGAAAGAGCATGCTCTCTATATACTACATCTAAATCGGCTTTTATTTCTGTTGCCGTAAAGCCAAGCAATGAGCGAATTTTGCAATACGCTCTTTGCTCAACAAAAAAATTGTTCTCCTTATCAGTCATTTTTACGCCCAGTATACAGAGTATACCTAATTATGACGTCATTTTAGCAGAGCTATACATCATTTTGAATGTAAAATGACTTCACTACTAATGCATATTTGCCTAAGCTTTACAGTGGTATCAGAGTCATTTTAATCCTTAACATAGTTAAAATTTTATATACCAGTTGCCAGAACTTTTGAAATGCCCCTCGTACTATCTCAATATCAATTTTATCTGTTTATTATAACTGCACAATTCCACTCACCACTTGTGTTCCGGACTCTAGATCCCAGCCATACACGTTCTTATCCCCGCATCCAGCGAACAAGGTTGTCCCCCATTCCTGTAACGGGTCACTCAGTACAAATAAAATAAAATATTTTATCATAGCTACAGATCAATTCAATTCCTGGGGTCAATGTTCATGGGCAACCAAAACTTTTACTGGTTTGTGGGGGTGTAAATTCGAGGGTAAGGGAGACCCTGGAAATCCCTGAACATTGGTCCCCCATGAACAGTAATGATTCCATGGTATATCTTCTACTTTCTCCACTTACCTGTTTATCAACAATTAATGAGTTTACTTCTGGGTTAGAGAACGGGCCCCTGTAAAAAAAAAATAATTAACTCTTTTATATTATAGCTGCAGACTAGGCTGTTAAAACAAACAACGTGAAAAAATCAAACTTACATACAAACATACAATATCCATTATTCAATTTTTATCCCATTCATATCTCAATCATTAAAATTGTACATCTCTTTGCATATTCATACTTTTTAGGGATGGTGAAAGACCAGACAACGTGGGGACTTTTGTTTAAGATTTCCTTCCATTTCCAAGCACAGATTGGACCATTTCCTGCGCTAATTAGAGGAAATATGGTTTAAGAATGTATTAATAATTTAATTCAGTCAAATTGGATTATTTTCAAAATTAAAACTACATTTTAAAATATTGAAGTGTGGTACTGTTTACAATGAAATATGATTATAACCTAAACTTTCTTTAATGTCAAAATCTAATGTGATATTATATATAAAACCCTTCTAGATCTCCTAAAAAGGCTGACAACAAATACCTGATCAGAAGGTCTGAAGTTGTTGCCAGACAGTAGAGGGCCCCATCTTCACTTGCTGAAAGAACACATGTGTATCATCCAATGAGATTGACAAAATTCCTCTTTAAATTTTGAAAGTTGAATGAATGCAGTTTGTATCCCAATTCCTGAACACTAGTAAAAATTCAGTTGGGCTAGTAAATGTAGGTTGGCACTAGCCTGATCAGACTAGTAAAATTTTTAGTGATTATTACCCATTTCTAGCAAGTACTTAAAAAAATTATCAGAAAAATTTTAGTTTTGAAAACATTAAAAATCTTTATTAAATATTTATGATTTTTTAATGATTTTGTTATCTTTCTGTCCATGCTTGGTATGATCATTTATAATTTGTCTTTCTGGTCACCATGTTTAAATTGCTAAAAATGTGGAAAAATTGAGAAAGAGATTATCACTGACGTCAAGAAACACTTTGAATTAAAATGCACATGAGAGTTTCAAACGAACAGAAAGACTGGTGGGCCATAACTCAATAACATATTGTAATGAAATGATTATAGTGCACCAAACTGCTTCCATATGTGAAACAAAAACAGTTTTATTACAAGATCAAATAGTTTAAGGACATTGGCAAGTCAGGGCTATCCGGAGAAAAAAGGTTTAATACATGGGTTTTTTCACTTGTAAAATAGTGATTGAGAGTGATCTCCCGTGTAGAATTCTCTAAGCGGTGAAAACCAGTAAAGCGTATGTTATAGAGGTAAACAAAAGCACGTGCACTTCCTTCAACGGGTAGAATCATCTATACAGCAAGATTGAAAAGTAGTAATGGCTTTGTTGTACATTGTATTCAGGGACAAAGAGCAAACAGGTCGTCATTTACCATAGTTATGCTCAGTATGCTGGGAAGGGCAAAGATGTGACATATGCTGAAAGGTAGGTCGACCATGCCGACTGAGAACAGTTCTTAGGTCGTGTGAAGGAATCAGCATTTAGTAATTACGAATAAAAGTTAAAAATAAATCCATGCCAATATTTTTATGACAACGTGTTTCAATCAATTCAGTCAATTACATGATAAAAACAATCAACCAGTCACTTGACCAATTTTAGCTGTTAAGGGACGCAACTCAAAAATGATGATCGGTGCCGGTGTATCCATGTCTTTTTTCTATATATACATTTTCAACCAAAATATCTAGAAGTCATAGGAAATGAAGTTACAATAATGTATATAATACAAAAACTGTATGAAATAAATGGGTTTTGAAGAAATATTATGGTAAAAAATTATGTAGGTCCCTTTTATCAACATTTTACATAGGAAATGCATTAAGAATTGTAAAAACACTAATTTGACAAAATCTAAAAAAGAATGCTGGATTGGTAGGTAAAACGATCCAGAATATAGCCTATTTAGTACATTTAAACCTACTCAAAAGTTCTTGAAAAATTCTATACAATAACCAGGAACCTTGCCAATGTCCTTAAAGAATCAAATAAGATCAAATAGTTCATACAATTTTGATTTTTGAAATTAAAAATGTGCCTTCTTGGACAAATCTAAAGGAATGAAATAAAACTGTGTCATTTTATTTTTCACACTTTTAAGGGGCTATTAAAAAGGGATTGGGCTAGTAAAATTTTGTCATTGCTACCCAGACTGGGCTAGTGTTGAAAAAAGCTTTTGGCGCACACTTTGAACATATTATATGATATTATGGATCAACATAAACTTTATAATGTACAAGCATTTTAATCTCTGACTGAATAATTCCTATTCCTCACCTTGGAAGGAAAATATCTGCTGCCAATTTTCCTCTGAAGCATCTGGAGCAAGAGCTTTTGGTAAACTAAAAGAGTGTGATTAATGAACAAATTTACTCTCCAAAATGCTTGTTCAATTCAATTTTTAAAAATATTCTTCAATCGTTTACTTCAATAATAAATCAATGGTAAAAGTCAACAGGTCCGGCACAATCTCTTGATTTAGCTAATAGCTATGTAGCTTGAAATAGCTATATAGCTTTATTAAGCTATTCAGAATAGCTTGATTAGCTATTTTATCACACAGTTTTCTTTAATTTCTTATTTTTTCAGCATGCACAAAAAGTCGCACATTGGTGCAGTGATAGTATTCAACCTTGTACCCTTCTGAAAACAATGCATGTACAAATCGCTCATCAAATTGCATCTCCTTGAGAGACTTTGCTTTCAAAGTTCTAAAAGTTTTGGGGTTATATACATGTAAAGCAATTGATTTGTGACCATACAGTTACTTCTGGAATGAAATTACAAAGAGGTTAATTATATGGTCAACAACATAATTGATTGGTATAATAATTCAGCACATTGTGAAGCAATCATACTTATCCATGCCTCAATGCACACAGAGTGGTGTACAGTTAACCAAATAATGAAAATACAGTTGAACTTTGGTATCTCGAAAAAGGATATCTTGAACACCATGGATATGTATATTTCGAATCCTTGGTTAATCCGTTATATTAAAGTATTTTCTCGGTCCCTTCAAATTTGAGATAACAAGGCTTGACTGCATGTACATCTTCTGTTTAAAAGTATATTAAAGTTGTAATGTTAGAACTATCTTTGTTTTGGGTTGCTTTTTTGATAGTCCATAGTACATATATCATATGAATAGTCAAAGACTCGCGACTTTTTGCTAATTTCTTACAGTAAAAATTTTTGTGAAAAACTGCATATAAATAGCTTTATCAAGCTATTCTAAATAGCTTAATAAAGCTATATAGCTAATTCAAGCTATAATCAATGTATATAGCTAAATCAAAAGACTGTGCTGGACCTGGTCAAGGCAAAGGATAAGTATCTTGTGAAAACTTAATTTTCTGTTACCTGAATATTGATATTTTTCCATAATTGTTACAGGCTGCTAAGTACTGACCACAAGGAGAAAAACACTGACTAAATACAGTCGTGTGAAGAAGTTTTCTGGCCCCTTGACTTTTGTCCTGCAAGATGTCAAACTTTAAATGAATATATACTGATTTACCATTTGGTCTGTGTAACTGTTTTTGCAGTGCAATGCGTGAGTGAACAAGCACAAAATGTCCTAAAGCCATTTAAAAATGTAAATGTTGAACCCCCCCCCCCCCCATTGCCTCAAAGGAAACGTGGGTTTTGGTTTGTAAACATTCATTTCATGTTAAAACACTTTTATGAATTTATTAACCTTTTTCTTAATTTATCCCTTAGTGATGACTGACTGTACTTACGAGCTTCATGACTTTTATAGACTAATAGTGCATGTGCAAAAAAAAGCTTGTGCATCGGTGGACCGAATTTGTTTTGTCCGCTTACTTGGAATGTCGAACCCGATAAAAAAAGATACCTATTTAAAAGATTCTTAAATTTTTATCCTGCTTAATAACATCATTCGACTCGGAGGGGAGGGGGGGGGGGGCTGGCAGATTTTGGAAATAAATAATTTGTCTTCGAAAATGTTGGAAAGTACGAAAGCCCATTGAGCTCATTTTCGTAGGTAAAAAAATATATTTTTCGCGTTATAACGCGAAACTTTCGCGAATAAACGCGTAACTTTCGCGATTAAACGCAAAACTTTCGCGTTATAACGCGAAGCTTTCCCTGTAAAACAGAGACATTTGCATAAGTCTGCAGTTTGTTTTACTTTTTAATGATCTAGTTTATTCATTACAATGAAAAACGAAAGACTATTTTGAACTTGGATTATCACGAGCTGAAATTCTATGTTTTCTCGCCATTGAATGTGCCTCTCCTCTTTCTTAATCTTTTTTGCCGTCACATTTTGTCTTTCTCAATGCTGTTCAATACAAGTGTTAAAGCGTATAGTAGAGGAGCGAAAATACAAGTCTAATTTTAATTAGATTGAACACTCTATAGAATTTGAAATAAAAGATCTCAGAAAATTGACAACAGTGAGGTAAATTTGTATATTTCACGGAACAATTGTGTCACATCACATGAGTAACCTAATGTGAAAATTGGATGACAAAAATTTCGCGTTTATTTGCGAATGTTACGCGTTTATTCGCGAAAGTTTCGCGTTATAACGCGAAATTTTTTTTTTTTTACCTACGAAAATACGCTCAATGGGCTTTCGTAGGAAATAATTACTGTCAAGAAAATAAATAATCTGTCCTTGACTTATGCTATCCCCTCTCTGGAAACAGAAATTTGGAGTCGACAATTTTTTTTATATACTTGTCAGACTTTTTCAGTGAAGAAGAAAAAAATGACTGCCCCTCGATCATCTTGGAAAGAAATATCAAGTCCTTCACCGATATGAAAATAAATAAAATTTGACCCCCCCCCCCCCTTCAGAATCAAATGGTCGTCCCCTAACAAATTGGAGAAAAATTATGACTGAACAGAAAGAAAACCCGGGGATCCATGCCTTAACTATCACCATGGTCAGGTGCTGTAAAAACTGAACTTTCCAGGCCAATAGATAAGATAATTTTATTTTCCAATTTTGGGCCCAGAAGGCATAACAGATTTTTACAATGATAAGACAGAAAGTTCTGAAAGAAAGGTTATATTCATGGTTTGTTTTTCCCAAACCACTACATTCTTCCCTTCTTTAATTATCTTCACCCTGGAAGACACACAACATGGAATCTTTAGAAAAGCCCTAAGCCGGACTTACAACTGCAAGTCCAGGACTGATCAAAGGTACTTAATGAAACAGAAAAGAAGAATATTATTGCAGGGTTGGGAATCGAATCCTGTAAATACTAATAAGGTGCTCTAACCACTGAGCTATCCAGGCTAATATTCACAGTTAGTTTGCTATATTAAAAAAAAAATTTGATGTAGGGGCTTAAACTGAAAGCATCGTAGCTTCGTGTCCTCGGATATTATATACATTAAAGAGAAAAAATTACTGGTTAAAATTCATGAACTCACCATTTTCCATGATAAAATCATTAATGAAAAAAATATGTGGTTTCTCCTAACGTAGTGGTTATATAATTTCACCTCATTGTGTAAAACAATGGGTTTGGATAGAGTCTCGTTTATGAATATATTGTCAAAATGACACTTGTAAAAAAAAATTTTGATTGGGCGGGGGGGGGGGGTCCCGACCCCAACCCCCCAGAATCCGCCACTGACTACCTCTGGAGGCTACCACATAGGTTTCGGCGTTTCTGGCCCACTGGTTCTTGAGAAGGTTTTTAAAGATTTTTCTATATATTTCAATGTAAAACTTTGATTTCCTATTGTGGCCCCACTCTAACCCCTGGAGCCATAATTTGAACAATTTAGAATCTACTCTACCCAAAGTAGCTTCCATATAAGTTTTAGCGTTTCTGGCCCAGTTGTTCTTGAGAAGAATTTTTCCTATATATTTCAATGTAAAACTTCGATTCCTTATTGTGGCCACACCCTACCCCCGGGGGTCATGATGTATTCAATTTTGAATCTACGTTATCTCAGGAAGCTTCCACATACGTTTCAGCTTTCTGGCCCAGTGTTTCTTTATAAGAAGATTTTTTTTAAAGACAACATCCAATTTTTTGTCTTTTCTTGATTATCTCCCCTTGTAAGAGGGCTTGGCCGTTCATTTTAACAATTTAAACTCCCCTTCATCCAAAGATGCTTTGTACCAGCTTTGATTAAAACTGGTCCAGTAGTTCTTGAGAAGATGCTAAAAATGTGAAAAGTTTACAGACGGACAGACGACGGGTGATTAAAATTGTGCAAAAGGTAATAACTCCTATTTACGTTTCTTTTTCTCTCTCCTTTTTTCCTTTGTTTATTTAAGATCCTCCTTTCTATCACATAATGTTTTCTTTTTTTCATATCCATAATTGTTGGAAATTTTTATTATCAAAATTATGTCACTTGGACCAGTTTTTATGCGTTTATCAAACATTTTGATTTGTTTTTTTTCTAAATTGATGTATACTTCTGTTTATATGTCTGACATCTCAAAAAGGTTGTCAACTAAATATTTCATGCTACAATTAGTTATATTTAAATACATATATATCAAGTGAAAATTTGTGCAATTTTTCTACTTTGTATCCAAAAAAGTGCAAGGAGGGTGGAGGTACCTTGATACAAAAACATTGACCTACACATGACAATTTACATTGCGCATTTACTAGGGGGAGGTAAATGCAAAATTTACATGATAACTGTTATCATGTTGTAAATTTTGCACTTAACACCCCCCCCCCCCCCCCAGTAAATTCAAAATTTACAACATGATAAAACCATCGTGTGTATGGTATTTGAAGCTTAAGTTATTTTCAGTGACGTAGTGACGTAAAAGAAAAAAAAACCCGGATGCTTTGTATATAACATGGGCATAAGATATTTTCATTGTGCACACAGATTCGAATATAATCATGCTTTTACGGAACTGAATTCATCGTATTATCAGATTGTAAAATTCTTTTAATCCATGAACTAACCTTCATATGAATAATACTTGTTTTTTTATCAACAGTGAAGGAAGGTGCATTAATTACTGGCAATAAATTTCATTCGTAATTGTGCATATACCAATTTAATATCTTAATGTTTCAATGTTAAATGTAATATTATTGCAATAAAAAAACCCAAGATTTTTTCCAATTTCAATTTGCAGGTTGAATTAAATTGAAATAAACTGTACACTATGGTAAATCAATAAATTGTGACTTTTTAATAGGAACACAATGAACAAACGGCGTATAAAATGTTAACAAAATATCACAGTATCATAATGTAGTGAATATATAGATGAACACAATATGTCTTGTTGTGGTAATAATCAGAGAAATAAATAACATGTTATTTATAAGTCTCTGTAACAGTCAAGTCATTTGGTAAAAGTTTAACAAGAATAAAATTTGTGGAGCAAAAGCCTGTTGACGAAAACCCGTGCATCCATTTCATCTACTTTCTATATACTAAAGCTTGTAGAAAAAAAAAACATGAAAGACAAATCACAGTCTGATTTCTTGTACAAGCTCCATCAAACAGAGAATATTAGGAATTCTTATTACAAACTGGGAGCGTGGAGAATTTCTTGATAGGAATGGATGAGGAAAATGAATGATTTCGATCTTTAGTGAAAATGTTTTTATATTAAAGAAATTTGTCTATATACTCGTATATCTTATACAGTCATGAATCAAGAATGTTATTTTCATAAGCCAAATAATTTAACATGAGAATACTGGCACTGCAATTGTTAAAAAAAAAAATCAGAGTATATTGATTTCTGGATGACACCATTTACGTTTTGCCCCCAACTAGTCTCCGATTGACCGACACTACAGAATGGGATCTCTCCAAGTCGTCTATCGCTTCAGGGGAGATATTCCTGCAGAAAGAGACATCAAGACTTCGAAGTCGTTTGCAATGAATCTGGATAAAGCGAATACTTTTGTCCGTTAGACTGTCACAGCTTGATATGTTCAAGTTATTCAAGCGCGGAAGACGTTTGGCCACCGTCTCAATTGCATCGTCAGTAATGGCGGCACATTTAGCAAGAACAAGATATTCTAGACTTGGGTTTGATGCCGTAAGTGCCAAAACTGTGACATCTGTTATTGGAATCATATTCAGATTCAAATAACGAAGTTCTTGGAACTTCAGAACCTGGACTAGACCAATATCCGTCAGTCCGAGACACACCGATAAATCGAGGTCGCGCAACTTGGAAAGATTACTTAATTTGTAACGAAGGAGGTCTTTTTCAATTATTTCTTCTTTTAATTTTTGGACTTTCATTTTCTCTTCTTTCGATATTGGCTTCCGGAATATAGTTGTGCTTTCGTAGTTTTTGTTGCATCCCGTTTCTGTCGGTCTCTTTTCTTCGATGTCTTGTTCAAATCCCAGAATGCCGAGATCCGTAATCTTTTTGCACCATGCTAATCTTAGAAATTGAATCTGTTTGAGGTTTTTGGAGATTTCAAAAATGCTTTGGTTCGTAATATTATTACAGGAACCGAGGTCCAGGTGAGCAAGATATGGATGCGTGTAGCTCAGTTTTTCCACAAATCCATCCTGGATTAAAGAGCAACAACTCAGGTTGACACGCGTTAGTGGCATACCAGCATTGCTACAAAGCCCCTCCTCTAAGCCAGATGAGGTCACTTGATACAAATCGGACATTTCTAAGGTCTGCAGGTGAGAAAGATAACGAAACTTTTTGACTGAGTTTGAGGTCACATTTCTGCATCGGTTTAGGGCGAGGTTCTCCAAATGTACCAGATTTGATGCCACAGCACTAATGCCTGCGTCAGTTACACCTATGCAATCTTTTATATCCAAGATCTTCAGTGATTTTTGATTGTGACTCAAAGCAATAATTCCCTGATCTTCTATCTCTTTGCATGCCATTAAATGTAGTTCTTGTAAGTGTAGATCAGGAATTGTCACAAGACTCTCCAAGGCGTCGTCATTAATTTGGTTTCGACTCAAGTCTATCGAGGTTAACAGAGAGGCCTGCATACGCACAAAGTCTAAAATATTGTTAAAAGTGAGCACAGCACTGCTGACAACTCTTGATTTTCCTCTTGGAATGTAATGTTCACTGCTGAATACAATGTGTGACCCTACTAACGTTATTCTTTCGACGTTTGGACAAATAGTAACGATTCTGTTAAACGTAACATCAGATAGCTGACGAATAGACGATAAGTTCAAATCTTTGACGTTTTTCAGCGAATCTCTAAGGAGCTGTAGATCGGCGTTTTTCTCCAGAAGTCTTCCTGACAAAAAAATACTGTTGCAGCTACTGAGATCGATACTTGTCAGATTTATACAGTAAGAGAGAATTTCTACGAATGTGCTCTCCGTAATATTACAAGATTTGAAGGACAGGGATTTCAAACTGTCATTGAATTGTTGACATGACTTAAGCAATGCATGCTTGGTGTTCATGGAATTGTCTAGTTGACTCAAAGTCAGGTGAGATAAGCGCCTGTGACTGAAGTTAGAAAGTGGGACATAATTTGTCTCTCCATTGAAGTGAAGGACAACATCCCGCTGTAGTATGGGGTCCAGTGAGGCCTCGTACCACGTCTTGTTTACCATTGCTGCTTCCTTCCGATCAGAGACGTTCAGGAAACGCATTATATGCGTTATGACCTGTCAAAAAATATTGTACTTAAAAAAAAAATGTCTTTCATTTGATAGAATTAGGTTTCTAATCTGCGTCTGTCTCCCCCAGTGAGAAAATGAATTTGCTAAACATGCAGTCATCTCGAGGAATACTGAAAATGTCAGTTCTTTTAAAGTTTTATACAACAAAAACGGAAAGAAACATTAGGCCTATCACATATATCAGTACACAGAAAATAAAATATTATCAGCGATTGTATTATTTGGCAAAACAAGGCAAAGAATACATCAGAATGAGATGTTACTTGTGCATTTAAAAAAAATTATGCCCCCTTTTGTTACCTTAAATACCTTCACATTAATTTAATCTTAATTCCTGCATTAACCATTAACTTGCTGACTGTACTTTACATTTTTTTGTTTCATTAATATCATCATTAAATCATTTATGCAAACTGTCAATCTAGTACTACCTCCTGTGGAAGCCTGACAGCCATTCTTCTAAATTCGCAAATGTCACAAGGTATGTTTACATAACACCGAGAACTTCGGAATACACTTTGTACGATATAAAATGTCGATACAATCCGAAAAACGTGAACACATGTCGATTCATTTGATCATAGTCCAAATACATTAAACTATTTCTTATTAATCTCCAATAACAAGCTTTATTTTTTTCTATACACAAACAGCAGAAAATATGCAAGGTTGACTTAGCCATGGACATTGACCATTTGATCGGTTTCTATTTTTGTTGACCACGTGACCTCTGTCACTTTCGGTTGTATGTTCGTTCGCCCTAAAACTTGTTCGCCCTTGACGCCGTTCGCCCTCATTCCCGTTCGCCCAGAGTCCGATCGCCCTAAAACTTGTTCGCACAGGGTCCGTTCGCCCTATTTATATTGCAGAAAGTTGAATAATGAAGCAATGGATTTTTTAAATAAATTATATGTACATTGGTACATAAATTGCACACGGGAGACAACAGAAGTATGCATGTGGTCACACTATAAAATAAATACCTGTCCTATCAAAGACCCGGCCGACCAACAGAAATTAACGTCTCAGTCCTTTAATTGTTTTCAAAACATAACGCAGATTGTATGATCCCCTAAATTACAGTGACATTATTAAGTATAATTAAAGCAATTAAGCATGTAAAGAGCATAAATATCAAATTTGAATTATTTAATTAAGATTACGGTTAATAAAAAAAATTATGTAGCAACATTTGAAAAAAAAAAACACCAAGTCGTAAAATATTGAATAAAATTAATAATAAATGTTGATATTTACTATATACTATATATATAATAGGGCGAACGAGATATAGGGCGAACAAGAATAATGGCGAACGGACCTTGCGCGAACGGACTCATGCGAACAGGTAGATAGGGCGAACGAACCTGATACCGTCACTTTCTAGAATTTTTGAAAATGGCGTCGTCCATAACAATTCCTCGGCGCTTGCCACTACTTTTGGTAAAAGACAGCGTTCTTTTACCGGGATCATCGATGAGAATACCCGTGAAGAGCATGAAAAAGTATGTTTTCAACTGAATCTAACTTCTACAATAGATTGTTAAAAATTATCAACACCTGCTTAGTTGTCAGTATTACAAATTTTGATACAAAATACACAACAGAACACTGATTTTTATGTGTTGCGTGGACTGTCAGTGACGCAAAATTAAAGATAAAATAATTGTAGAAAGGTCTCTTTAATTTCAAACAATCTTTATATGAATAGACTAAGATGGATATTTTTAATTTAGAGTTATTGAACTTATATTGATGAGTACTGACATGAGTTGAAAGTACATTTAAGGCATAAAGTAGCAATCTAAGAAATCCACATAATTTTCTATTGAACAGAAGTTGTGAACAGAAATTCTGCAGAATATGACCCTGTGGAAAAAAGTATCATTCTTTTAGTTATGTTTTAAAAATAAAATTGAATGATAATCTGATTTCTAGTATGAACATGGTGAAGAGTCGCCTTCTGAGTAGGAATACACTAAGCAGCACTATCATTGGAGTGGTCCCCACTCAGAAGTTGGAGGAGGAGGTATGACACATGATTGATAGGGCTGTCACGAGTACCCGAAATAACCGAGAACCGCGGTCCAAGTTGTTCGGTTCGGTTCCGGTTCCATTTTTCCGGATTTCGGTTCGGGTCTGCTTTATATATTGGCCGAGGCTATCCGCACGACGGTCGTGCTAATTACCGGTGTTATCCGCACGACGGTCGTGCCGATTACTGTTGTTATCCGCACGACGGTCGTGCCGATTACGGAGGCTATTCGCACGACAAACTTTGAAACAATTTTATAATTTTTTTTGTTTATAACTTTATATTATTTATATTTGCATATACTTTATTAGCTCTTCTGAGCCAAAGGCTCAAAGAGCTAATGCTATGGCCATTTGTGCGGTGTGCGGTGTGCGTAAACTTTTTAGAATATGGGCCATAACTCAAGAACCCCTTGGCCAATTATTGTCAAATTTGTCACAGGGTATCCTTGGCCCAAGGGCTCCCTTTTATACTAAAACTGGGGTTGTGACCCTTTAACAAGGGGAGATAATTAGGAAAATAGAAACAAAAGTACTGGTTGCTAAAAAATCTTCTTCTAAAGAACCACTGGGCAGATTATCACCAAACTTAAACAAAAGGATGAGGATATGTTGTAGATTAAAATTTGCACGGGGATTTACCCTGGGGCAAAGGGCGTGGTCTCAAGGTCACTTCAAAGTTGACCAAAAATTACATTTTATTAAAATGTTGATATTTTGCTTACTATAAGGACTAGGATCATCAAATCTTGTCAGTTGGTGCATCTAAGGACCTCGTATCATGTTGACTCAAAAGTAGGTCACGGTGACCTACTTTTTAAATTTTCCGGCCATTCTTTTTCAAAATGATTTAGAGGTATATTTTGAACAATTTAAGGCCTATGATCATCAAACTTTGTCAGTTGATGCATCTTGGGTCCTCAAAGTACGTCAACTAAAAAGTAGGTCACCTTGACCTACTTTTTGAATTTTATGGCTAATCATTTTCAAAACAATTAAGGTCATTAATTCGAATACGGGGAGGCTTAGAATCATTAAATCTTGTAAGATGATGCATCTTGGGGCCATAAAACATATTTATTAAAAAGTAGGTCACAGTGACCTACTTTTTGAACTTTGCAGGCATTCGATTTCAAAGCGTTTTAGAGGCATAATTTGGACATTTTAAGTCCTATGATCATAAAACTTTGTAAGTTGATGCATCTTGGGTCTTCAAAAAAGGTCAACTGAAAAGTAGGTCACCGTGACCTACTTTTCAATTCATATGACTATAATTAAATATTTCGGGTACTAATTGGCTTAGAATCATCAAACTTTGTCAGTTGATGCGTCATGGGTCTTTGGAGTAGGTCGACTAAAAAGTAGGTCACCGTGACCTACTTTCGGAAAATTTATGGCTTTAATAAAATATTTCGGGTACTAATTGGCTTAGAATCATTAAACTTTGTCAGTTGATGCGTCTTGGGTCCTCGGAGTACAACAACTGAAAAGTAGGTCACGGTGACCTACTTTTGAAGTTTTATGGCTGTATTTAATATTTTCAGGAATTATTTGGCTTAGAATCGTCAAAATTTGTCAGTTGATGCATCTTTGGTCCCCGGAGTAGATTGACTGAAAAGTAGGTCATTGTGACCTCCTTTTGAAAATTTATGGCTGTAATTAAATATTTTGGGTACTTATTGGCTAGAATCATCAAACTTTGTCAGTCGATGTATCTTTGGTCCTCGGAGTACAGCAACTGAAAAGTAGGTCAGGGTGACCTACTTTTGAAAATTTATGGCTTTAATTAAATATTACAGGTACTAATTGGCTTAGAATCATCAAACTTTGTCAGTTGATGCATCTTGGGTCCTTGGAGTAAAACAATTGAAAAGTAGGTCACTTTGACTTACTTATAAAATTTTATGATTATAATTTTAAAAAATACTTTAGGTATTAATTGGCTTAGAATCATCAAACTTAGTTGATGGGTCCTCAGAGAATGACAAGTGATAAGTAGGTCACCATGACCAACTCTCAGGTACTAATTGGCTTAGAATCATCTTGGGTTCTCAGAGTGTGAATTGGAATTTCAAGGGTTCATGTAAATATACAGGATACTTCGAGGCTTCAAATAGAAGTGATAGGTTGTACAGTTTATCAGAAGAGCGATTCAAGGCCCATGGGCCTCTTGTTTATATATAAATAAATTTTTACTCGGTGTTTTGCTATTGTGTGTAGAAATTCAAAGTGAATTTTACATATTAGACGGACACAAAAAGCGAACTTATCCCTAACTCTTCAGAAATTCCTAGTTCATTCAAGGGCTAGAGTGTTTACCGCGGCATAATTAAGATTTTCCTAAATACGACACTCAAATTTCAGTTTTATATATATGAAAAAAAAGCTTCTGGACAGTCCGACACTGATGGTTAATTTACCCCATTTTGTGCAAGTAGTGCCATTTAAAAAAAGAGTTTTTTTTCCCTTTAAAATCCTCTGGAAAGTGTCTGGGGTGGAATTGATTTTAGATAGAAAAAACAAGTCTGGAATTTTTTAAAAATTACAGTCTTGGAATCTTTGCTTTTAGGAAGGGTACAAAAAAGACTGTATTTTTTATCTGCTTCTCAAATTTTAAGGGAATTTGAAATTGCAGTGTAGGGGTTATTTGAAGTGTCACAGCATGGCTTGTACACTACGAATTTTCCTGATTTTCCAGGTGAGTTGAGGCAGTGAAATTCTTTAAATTAATTTTTATGTTATAAAGGGGTACATTATAGCAGAATAATTGGTAGTCTGGGCTGCGTCCTATGATACACATGCGCGGATCTAGAGGATCCCCCCCCCCCCCCCCCCGGAATTCGCAGAGTTATAAAATGTATATACTAAACCAACTAAAAGTGACCATGGACCCCCTAGTTGGATGAAAAAGACATAGGTGTGAAGCTTTAGATGTCAATGTGTACCCCCCCCCCCCCCCCCTGAAATAGGTTTTTCACGTTTGGGAAAGGAGTTTACGTTTTGTTTAAATATATTTTTGCTTGTCAAGAAATTTCTGGGTTTTAATTCTTTTGACTGGGGTGGAATCCCCCCCCCCCCCCGGAAAAAAATTCCTGGATCCGCGCCTGATACATGTACATTTACACGTGAATTATTATATCGGAATCAAGATCACGGTCTCAGTATTGCAATAAAGTAGACTAGATGTGAATCTATCCCATGCTTTTTTTTAATATTTATATTTACTACTCTGAAATTATAATCAGTGTCTTTTCTTTCATGGACATGGATTTTATCGTATCATATTAATTTTAAAGCATTTTTGAATGAATTTAAATGTTCTTGTATATTTGAAAAACTCCAAACAAGTTTGATCAACGTACTTAAATAAGAAAACGTTTAGATGAAACTATATATGTTCACTATCAAAGTATATAATAATGCATAAATTGACTTTAAAAAATCCTCTATGAATATATTAGAAATTAATTGATTTACTGTTTATCATAAAATTTATCTTAAAATAAAATAAATAGGGGAAATAAGACAGAATATTTTAATCATTTTATAATATCTACATGTATGTGAAATAATGTGAACGTTATTTTTTCCACGGGGTCACAGTTCCACGGAATCACAAATTCTGTTCAATTCGCGGATATAAAATTATCCAAATTTTTGATTGCCTTTGCACGTCCTAAAGATTTTTAAATTTGTACGCTGTGATAAATTTTCACTTATAGCGTTACTAATTAATCCCAAGATAAAAAAAGTCTACAGTATACTGGAAGTAGAGAGAGAGAGATTGTTAAGACCATCCAGAAAAAAATGGAAAATTATGGAAAGAGAATATAAACACTATAAAAACGGAAGAAAATTATTGAATTTAAATAGCTGTATATTTTTTATATTTCCAATCAAAATTACGTCAGAAGTACGTAATATGTACTCAAGAGATGATATAAAGGACGAATAAAAAATTAATTCTTATTATACTGTGTCACGACGATTCACGAAGAAAATTCAATGTAGGCAAATTTTACTTCACTGTATGTTATAATTAGCTCTACATGTGTGTTTTAGGTGCATCTCTTTTACTTTGTATTACATTTTTGGTAACAAGTGTATATAATGTACTATAGAGTTATCTCTCTTGTGTCGTGCGGATAAGAACTGTAATTAGCACGACCGTCGTGCGAATAACGAAAATAATCGGCACGACCGTCGTGCCGATAGACACTTCCTTATATATTAGAGTCTGTTCAATACAAAAAATGGCGACGAAATCAAAGGAATGATGACGATAACACTGATAAATAAACATCACAACTGAAATCTACTTCATTCCATGACATAACACTTGTCACGGAAGTATTAGATAATTATCAAAACGAGCGGGAATGGTCAGGTTGTGGCTAATAGTAGGCCTAGTCACCGATGTCTAGACGTTCGCATGGTTAAGACTTGTTTTCAATGTAAATTTAATGTAACAAATAAAGATTTTTCAAGTTAAATTCATGAAATTAAGGTTTAAAATAGATGTAAATACCCGACCCGAAAAACCCGGAACCGAACCGAAAATTTACAGAACCGACCCGACCCGAAAAATTTTGGAACCGTGACAGCCCTAATGATTGATGTTATATTAATAGATTATTGGAAGTAAAATATCTGTCTAATTGCTCTAATACATGTAGCAACAAAACTGACGATATCCACAAAAAATTGTCCAACAACACAATTTATAAATGGCACAGTATACATATATGTAATAGGTGTTATGGAAGGCTCTGCTGTTTCATATTCTATGTGTGTGAAGCTGCTTGACTTCATTTCTGTACAATGTATTTATATACCTTCTTACATATAAAATTTTGTTGTAATATGGTATGTATTTATTTTTGTCTGCACAGGGGGAGGATCTTTCGGCTCTGCACTCTATTGGAACTGCAGCAGTGGTAGTCCAGGTGACTGGAACTAACTGGCCAAAGCCTGCCTACACACTGTTGGTGACTGGACTCTGTCGATTCAAAATGCAGGAACTTCTACAGGAAACTCCATTTCCAGTGGCCACTGTCACACAGCTGGATAAACTTCCAGATGACATGGGTATCTCTGCAACAATATACTGGATAGCTAATGTTAATGTTCATTTATGTTAATAGTTTTTTTGTAAAAAAAATCTATTTTTTTAAACATAGATGATGTAGTGTTAAAAACTTGTGATTTCATAATTTAATACATGTATTCAATTACTGCATTGATTAGGTGAGGCAATAAAGGGTGCTAATGAGAGTGCTGAATTAGAGGCTCTGGCAGAGAACTTCAGAGAACAAGCAGCTAAGCTTGTGGATATGCTGGACATTTCTATTCCAGTTGTTGCAAAACTTAAGGTATTGATTATTACGTCTAACTTCAAACTCAATAACTTTCTTCTTAAAAATTTATCAAGACTATGAAGATTGCTGTTCAATTTTAGCCTCTTCTTGCATATAACTGTAAAAAATAGATACATGTATATGATGCAGAATTAACATATCTTTTATATTTTTAGAAAATGTTGGAGAATTTGCCAAGCCAACACTTGCCAGATATTTGTGCAGCCATTGTGAAGGCTTCTTATTCTGAAAAGATTCAAGTACTGGATGCTGTAGATTTGACAGAGAGATTCAAAAAGGCACTGCCCCTTCTGATGAGGCAAATTGAAGTAAGACAATTGATATCAAAACAATACAATACATATAAAGGATTTGTTTGTTTATCATATACTGTTGAATCATCATTGTTCATTGGGTGCTTATGTTCATTGATTTTGTTGGTCACCCTTACCCATAAATTTACCTCACAAACGATAACTTTGTCAATGTATTGGTTCCTGAATCTTCCAGAAACAAACCAGTAAATTTTTGATTGTCCATAAACATTGTCCCCCATGAATTAAAATGAGTCCACAGTAGTTGTACCTTTGTTTGCAGAACTCTGTTTTGTATGGCATTAGATTTATAGGTGCTTGATATTTTTATTACAGAATAGTAACAATGATGTCATTTCAGAAAGTATTGTTTACTTTTCAGGGATTAAGGTTGTTACAGAAAGCCAGGAAGGACAGATTTGAGATTGTGACGCGAAAAGAAGTTGATTCTCGACCTGGTAAAATGAGGAGAGCCTTCAGAAGCATCAACTCTGACCTGGACGATGAAGATGATTCAGAGGCTGATGACTCCATGGACCTGGAGCAGAAAATCCGGTAGGCTTATAGAAAATGAGAGACGTGTTATGTGTTGATAAATGTGTTATGTGATGTTATATATTTATTTACGCATTTGTTTTCTTAAAAGGGCTGCCCACATGCCAGAACACGCCCACAAAGCAGCTATGAAAGAACTGAAAAGAATGAAGAAGATGCCTCAACAGATGCCAGAACATGCCCTTATTAGGTCTTATCTCCTGTTTGTTAATTGCCATTTCAAATACTGTTGCATCATATGTCAAAAAAGGATCTTGGTTTGAAATCTTTGAATCTAGTTCCTAGTCAAGTCAAAGGATTAGTGATTCTTGTCCTAATTCTCCTAATACAGAGCAGATAGGTCATATATTTCTTCTAGGTGGTGACCATTTCTATGCAAAGGTTAATTCTAGTGTAGAGTTGTCAGACTGGTTCAGATTTACAGCGGGGCAAATTAAGACATTGTAGATTAAGAGCCCTGTCATAGGTAGCCTACATCAAGTGGATCCTAAGATACCAAGTTCTTAGTGTACAGTCTGAATCATTGATCTGTGAGCCATTCCCTCCCCAACATTGAACAAGCATAGCTAAATTTAGATATTGTTGATGCCTTAAAGAATACTGATATGCAAATAATGGAACATTGTGCATAAAATGACCTTCTGTCAACCTTTCCATGTAAAGTGGATATGCATTTTCTCTCTTGAGAACTATTCATTGTACCTATATACGACTTTCTTTTTAATTACAGGAATTATTTGGAGCTAATGGTAGAGCTTCCTTGGTCTAAGAGTAGCAAGGATGCTTTAGATGTTTTACAAGCCCGGTATGGATTGACTTTCTAAGCTGAACAATTGTTTGTAAACTATATGTATTAAACCAAATTTTGTAAAATAACAATGGAGATATTTCAGTGTACATGTATTATCATTTATGTTTTGCAGGAAAGATTTGGACGTAGATCATTATGGTCTTGATAAACTGAAGAAGAGGGTGATTGAGTATTTGGCTGTTCGTCAGCTGAAGAATTCCCTGAAGGGACCTATCCTGTGTTTTGTTGGACCTCCAGGGGTGGGAAAAACCAGTGTTGGAAAGTCTATAGCACATACACTGGGAAGAGAATTTCACAGGTCCATATATAATTAGAATTAAAACTTGATAGTGACAAAGGGATAAAACTTGATCAGTTTTGTCTCCCATTAATAGATAATTTAAAATTTAAGTGTTCGTGAAATTGAACAAAATTGCAATGTAAAAAATGCTCTCAGATTTTAAGTATGTTATGTAGCCAACAAAATGGAAGTGCAGAAATTGAAAATATTAAAATTTGAAATAAAAACAGAGCTTTTTAAAGCCCTGCTCACAAATTTTCAAACTACGAATTATATTATTTATACATATTCTGTTATTTGTATAGTTACATGTATAAACTGTTGCTATAAAGTGTCATGGATTGCTTCATTTTTATTCCGAGTCAGTTCTCCAAATTTTCATTCTATTTGTATCTTTCTTTAAAAAAAAAAATGGTGTAATAATTGTAATACATGTAATTATGACAGAATATCACTTGGAGGAGTTTGTGACCAGTCTGACATCAGAGGCCATAGAAGAACATACATTGGATCCATGCCTGGTAGGATAATACAAGGTCTCCGATTGGTTGGAGTCAACAATCCTGTTTTCCTATTGGATGAAGTGGATAAACTGGTAAATTAAAGACAATACCTAAATTATTATCTGATTTATAAACAGTATTAACATTAAACTGCCTGCTTTTGGTTGTCGTCATTGACTAATTCAGCCTTATTCACTAGGGTAAATCTCTTCATGGAGATCCAGCAGCAGCTCTGCTAGAAGTTCTGGACCCGGAGCAAAACAACACATTTACAGATCAGTATCCTTAATCAATTTTATTCATTGGAAACCATAAGCATAGACTTGAACCACATAAAAGGTGTTACAGTATATAGTGTACTTCTTGTCTTATAGTATACTTGATGTACATTACATATGCATTGAATGCTGCAATGTTTTGATTATTCTACTATACATTTGTGTACACATTGAGCAAACATTCATGTAAGTGATCATTATGATGAATTTACACTGGAATCAGTAAATTATTACACATTCAGATGACAATACATGTACATCATATTTTCATGATACCCTTATAACTGTTCACAGGTTTAGTTTACTGTTACTCCCAATCTCTATATATGCATGACACATCATTACTAGACCTGCATTTCATTTTGAAAACATTAGTATCAGAACATATTTTAGATCTATAGATAATTTCAATTTTAATTAAATATTTATGGCTTAAGCCATTGACATTAAATGTTTTAGACCTTAACTGTAATTCAGCTACTTGAATGTCCCCTTTGACCTGTCACAAGTCCTATTTATAGCAACAGCTAACAATATGGCTACTATTCCTCCTGCCTTGTTGGACAGAATGGAGGTCATCCAGATCCCAGGATACACACAGGAGGAAAAGGTTACTATAGCAATGAGACATCTAATGCCAAAGCAGATAAAGGAAAACGGCCTCACTCCAGAACAGATACAAATACCAGAGGAAACCCTCAAAGTCATTGGTAATTCTATACATTTGTCTGTTTATAAAACAATGTGCATGTTGAAAAAAAAGTAAGTAAATATAGGAACAGTAAATGAAATAAAGTATAATTTTTTTTTAACTGCTGTTGATCCTTCACTTTTCAGCTTGATGTACACTGATAAATCAATTTACATGCAATATATTAAATAATTAACATATGTATTGGAGTAAATAATTTTCCAGTTAACATGTACTCTAATTTCAAATTAGGATTTTACATCTATTTTACTGAAAAGGTATACATATAGCTAAAAGTCTTGATATATATTTATATATCTTTTTTATATTTATACATCTAGCAAATTCAGAAATGTGCTAAATCAAATGGATGCTAACTTGCTGAAAAAGAAATTTGTGCCATATATCATACATGCTAAATATGATACATTTACAGTATTAACTGTGTGTAAAATACTATACACTTTTATGTTCAGTGTCTAAGTACACAAGAGAGGCTGGTGTAAGGACACTTGAGCGGAGGATTGGGGGAGTGTGTAGAGCCGTGGCTGTCCGTGTGGCAGAACACAGCTCCAAAGCCAAGCACGAGAAGCTGGAGACCGCCGCAGACAAGAAAGAGGTCACAAACTCCAATATGTCGGAGGCCATGTCTCGCGATGTATCCACCCTCGCCCACCCACCAGAGATGCCAATAGTTATTGATGATGCAGCTCTAGAAGATATTCTAGGGGTAAAATCAAAGAAAATTCATAAAATCTTTTTCAAAATATATGAAGTACCCTCAATAATGTCTTTTTAGCTGAAGATTCCCATTATGATGTTGTGATTATTAAAACAGATGTATTTCTGCACCTGCTTCATGAGTTATCATTCCTCCCTGAGGGATCTGTCCTTAACGTCACATATAAGGAATTGCATACACATATATTTTAAGTTTCAGAATAATTCTCTTAGCTTCCCGTTATTATTATTTTGCCATATCTATTGCAAATTACTAAAAAAATACAAGAATCATAAAGATAGAAGCTAAGGATTCCTTTGATTTTAAGAGTAATGGTAAAGTAAAACATTTCCTTTAGATAGGAAAACATTTTAACTATTAATTTTAATAGAATATTGCATTTTGACTGCATTTGAAAAGTGGATCAAAAATTCAATATAGAGAATGAATTTGATATTTTGATGTACATGTAGGTATAAGTGGTGTACATTGATGCAAGCTTTCTCGTAGGAAAAAAAGATATCAGCAAATTATGTTTTTATAAATCTTAGTGTATGCTTGATCATTTTCACAGCCACCTGCATATGAAAGTGAAGTTTCCCAGCGACTTGGCCAGCCCGGTGTAGCAGTGGGAATGGCCTGGACTCCTATGGGAGGAGAAATCTTGTTTGTAGAGGCCACTGTGATGGATGGAGAAGGCAAGGTGACCTTGACTGGACAGCTTGGGGACGTGATGAAGGAGTCTGCAGAACTAGCCATGAACTGGGTCAGGTCACATGCCAGAAGGGTGAGTTGGGGGATGAAAATTTAATGGTTGTCATTGAACTTCTGTAAAATTTATAATCTTATGGCACAGAGTAGAGGCATCTCTTCAGTTGAGTCTCCTCTTCAATTGAGGCTCCTCTTCAGTAGAGGCTTCTTTTCAGTACAGGCACCTCTTCAGGAGAAAATATTTTCAAGTTATTTCCTTGTATGTATTTTCATATTTAGAGTCCTGTATGTAAAAATTGATTTAACGTGAACCTTGGATTAGAAAACATGTATAATTCATGAAATCTGTGAAGGTGAATTTAAATAGATTACCAAGCATTATTTGTAATTTCCATCATTTTCTGAATTTTTCACAGTTGGGGTTAGAGAAGGAAAATCGTTTGCTGGACAAGAAAGACATTCACATCCATTTCCCAGCTGGAGCAGTGGGCAAAGATGGGCCATCAGCAGGTGTTACTATAGCAACAGTTTTAGTGTCCTTATTTAGTCGTAAATGTGTGAGGTCAGATGTCGCAATGACAGGGGAAATAACTCTGAGAGGCCTTGTCCTGCCAGTAAGTATACAGGATTTTCATTTGTCATCAAAATGTCAACATCACTATAAATTAAAGTGGAATGAGAATGTCACTTTTTTTTTTATCTTACTGAAAGATTTAAAATACTTTTTAGCTCACCTGAGCTGAAAGCTCAAGTGAGGTTTTCTGATTACATTTTGTCCAGCATCTGGAAACTCTCCATATTTTTGACTTCTTTCCAGAACCCTGGGACAATTTAATCAAATTTGCCCAAAACTCCTTGGATGAAGGGGATTTGAGTTTGTTCAAATGAAGGGCCACACCTTCTTTTAAGGGGAGATAATTAAGAATTAGTGAAAATTTGGTGGCATATTTTAAAAATCTTCTTCTCAATAACCATTGGGCCAAACAAGTTGAAACTTATGTGGAACTTTTATTACATAGTGCAGATTGAATTTTGTTCAAATCATGACCCTGGGAGGGGTGGGGTATGTTGGGGCCACAATGGGGGATCAAAGTTTTACTGATACATAGGAATATATATAGGAAAAAAATCTTTAAAAATCTAATAATGAAGAACAGGAAATAAACATCCTAAGTTAGTATAAATTCAACCTTTAATCTTAAATCTTTAAAATTCTGATGAAGAACAGCCATGATCAGTCATATTGATATGGAAGCATTTTGAGGTAGTGTAGATTCGAGTTTGTTCAAATCATGACACCTGGTCCTAAGACAGTAAAAATTTAAGTTTTTAGGTCACCTGAGTCACTCAGGTGACCTATGGCTATCCGTTTTTGTCAGTCGTCATGCGTTAACTTTTGAACATTTTCAAATTCTTCTCTAGAACCGCTCAACCAATTTCAACCAATTTTGGCATATAGCTTCTTTGGTTGAAGGGGAACACAAATTGTGAATTTCATGGTCCCTGCCCCCCTGGGGCCCTAGGGGTGGGGCAAAAACCACCAAAATTGATGCAATCTTTAAAAATCTTCTTCTTTACTCCTGGACATCAAGCAGTCAAACTGTTGGCATGATTGTAATAAGCATTGGGCCGTCTACCTAAATTGTGAAATTCATTGCCCCAAGGTCAGGGGTTCTGGTGCTAGGACGGGGCTCTATTGATTATACAGTGAAAATGCATTAATTTTTTGAAAATCTTCTTCTCTGCTCCTGGATATTATATAAACAATCTAAGTGAATGGTTATGACAAGCAATGATACCTTTTCCGAAATTTTGAAATTCATGGCCCTGGGTCAGGGGTTCTGGTGTTTGGGGGGGGGGGGGGGGCTCTATTGATTATATAGTGAAAATGCATTAATTCTTTGAAAATCTTCTTCTCTGCTCCTGGGTATTATTTAAACAAACTAAGTGCATGTTATAACAAGCATTAATGCCTTTTCCAAAATTGGGAAATTCATGGCCCCTGGGTCAGGGGTTCTGGTGTTAGGTGGGCTATTGATTATATAGTGAAAATGCATTAATTCTTTGAAAATCTTCTTCTCTGCTCCTGGATATTATAAGCTCACCTGAGCCAAAGGCTCAAGTGAGCTTTTCTGATCAAAATTTGTCCGTTTTCTGTTGTCGTTGTCGTTGTTGTTGTAAACTTTTCACATTTTCATCTTCTTCTCAAGAACCACTGGGCCAAATTCAACCAAACTTGCCACAAAGCATCCTTGGGTAAAGGGGATTCAAGTTTGTTCAAATGAAGGGCCACGCCCTCTTTCAAGGGGAGATAATTAGGAATTAGTGAAAAAATAATGGCATCATTTAAAAATCTTCTTCTCAAGAACCACTGGGCCAGGAAAGATGAAACTTATGTGGAAACATTCTCAGGTAGTGTAGATTCAAGTTTGTTCAAATCATGACCCCCGGGGGTAGGGTGGGGTCACAATGGGGGATCCAAGTTTTACATAGAAATATATAGGAAA
This sequence comes from Saccostrea echinata, assembly GCF_033153115.1. Classification (NCBI taxonomy): domain Eukaryota; kingdom Metazoa; phylum Mollusca; class Bivalvia; order Ostreida; family Ostreidae; genus Saccostrea; species Saccostrea echinata. The sequence continues at coordinate 64,205,239 of NW_026889803.1, forward strand.
ATATCTTTAAATATCTTCTTCTTAAGAACAGTAAAGCCATGATTGGTCATATTTATATGGAAGCATCCTCAGGTAGTGTAGATTCAAGTTTGTTCAAATCATGAGCCCTGGGGGTAGGGTGGGGCCACAATGGGGGATCCAAGTTTAACATAGAAATATATAGGAAAAAATCTTTAAAAATCTTCATCTTAAGAACAGCAAAGCCATGATTGGTCATATTTTTATGGAAGCATCCTCGGGTAGTATAGATTCAAGTTTGTTCAAAATATGACCCCGGGGGTGGGGTGGGACCACAATGGGGGATCCAAGTTTTACATAGATATATATATAGGAAAATATCTTTAAAAATCTTCTTCTTAAGAACAGCAAAGCCATGATTGGTCATATTTATATGGAAGCATCCTCAGGTAGTGTAGATTCAAGTTTGTTCAAATCATGACCCCAAGGGGTAGGGTGGGGCCACAATGGGGGATCCAAGTTTTACATAGAAATATATAGGAAAAAATCTTTAAAAATCTTCTTAAGAACAGCAAAGCCATGATTGGTCATATTTTTATGGAAGCATCCTCAGGTAGTGTAGATTTTGTTCCAATCATGACCCCTGGGGATAGGGTGGGGCCACAATGGGGGATCAAATTTTTACCTAGAAATATATAGGAAAATATTTTTAAAAATCTTCTTCTTTAGAACAGCAAAGCCATGACTGGTCATATTTATATGGAAGCATCCTCAGGTAGTGAAGATTCAAGTTTGTTCAAATCATGACCCCCGGGGGTAGGATGGGGCCACAATCAGGGATCAAAGTTTTACATAGAAATATATAGGAAAATATCGTTAAAAATCTTCTTCTTAAAAACAGTAAAGCCATGATTGGTCATATTTATATGGAAGCATCCTCAGGTAGTGAAGATTCAAATTTGTTCAAATAATAACCCCCGGGGGTAGGGTGGGGCCTCAATTGGGGATCAAAGTTTTACATAGAAATATATAGGAAAATATCGTTAAAAATCTTCTTCTTATGAACAGTAAAGCCATGACTGGTCATATTTATATGGAAGCATCCTCAGATAGTGAAGATTCAAGTTTGTTCAAATCATTACTTTGGGGATAGGTTGGGACCACAATGGGTGATCAAAGTTTAAAGAGGAATATATAGGAAAAAGTCTTTTTCTCAAGAACAGAAAAGCCATGATTAGTCAAATTGATATGGAGGCATCTTTGGGTAGTGTAGAATGAAATTTGTTCAAATGAGGGCCCCCGGGGGTAGGGTGGGGCCACAATGGGGAATCAAGTTTTTACAAATGAATATATGGGAAAAAAATCTGCTGCTCAAGAACAACAAAGCCATTTGTTATATTGATATGAAAGCATCATCAGGTAGTTTAAAATTCAACACCCCCCTCCCTGTAAACTTTTCAATACTGTACTGATTTTTGCTTTTTTTCCTAGCCAATGTGCTCAGGTGAGCGATGTGGCCCATGGGCCTCTTATTTAAACAAACTAAGTGCATGGTTTTAACAAGCATTAATGCCTTTTCCAAAATTGTGAAATTCATAGCCCCTGGGCCAGGGGTTCTGGTGTAAAGGGGGGGGGGGCTCTATTGATTATATAGTGAAAATGCATTAATTCTTTGAAAATCTTCTTTTCTGCTCCTGGATATTATTTAAAGAAACTAAGTGCATGGTTATGACAAGCATTGATGCCTTTTCCAAAATTGTGAAATTCATGGCCCCTGGGTCAGGGGTTCTGGATTTGGGGGGGGGGGGCTCTATTGATTACATAGTGAAAATGCATTAATTCTTTAAAAATCTTCTTCTCTGCTCCTGGATATTATTTAAACAAACTAAGGGCATGGTTATGACAAGTAATGATACCTTTTCCAAAATTGTGAAATTTGGCCCCTGGGTCAGGGGTTCTGGTTTTAAGGGGGGGGGGGGGGGCTCTAATGATTACATTGTATAAAATGCAATGATTCTTCTCCTTTTCTCCTGAGTATTAAGCCAATGAACAAAGAATATAGTTATGATGAGTAAGAGTGCCTCTTCCAAAATTGTGAATTTTGTTCCCCCTGGGTCAAGGTTCTGGTGTTAGGGCAGGGCTCTGGTGCTAGGGCAGGGCTCAGGGTAAAGTTGATACATGATACTCAGGTGACCTATAAGGCCCATGGGCCTCTTGTTCAAATTATGACATCTGGGAGCAGGAAGAGGTCACAACAGAGAATCAAAGTTTTACATAGGAACATATACTGTATACAGGGAAATTTTCGCCCCCGTTTTATTTTCGCCCCTTTCGCCCTACGCACAAGTGGGCAAATTCAAAAATCACAGTATAATTTGTTAAACAGAATTGTGACTGGGCGAATTTAAAACGGGGCAAAATTGTTTGCAAGTATGAAAGGGCGAAAATAACACGGGGCGAAAATAACCCTGTATACAGTAATAGAAAATCTGTTGATGAAGAACAGCAGGACCATATTGACTCAAGTGAATCTTGTGGTCCATGGGCCTCTTTTTGATCACATTGTTAGATCTATTTCATTTTGTCACTCCTTCAAATCAAAATCTGTCAGACAGTCCTAAAATTGGGTATTTTACAAGAAGAGATACATTTAGTCTAGAGCATTAAACTCATTTAAAATTGGTAGTACGCGTTTGTAGGTTGGTGGAATCAAGGAGAAAGTTTTAGCTGCTCATCGGGCAGGGATTAGGAGAATCATTATGCCATACAGAAATGAGAAAGACTTACTGGAAATACCTACTGACATCAGGGTAAGTTATTTATAACACCATACAGAAACGAGAAAGTCCTACTGGAAACATCTTCGCTAGCCAAGGGCTTCTGATACGCTACTCTCCTCATAAGCCCTTGGCATATGGTGTTAAAAAAAGCTGGGATTTTTTCTCAAGTTGTGATTGGAGTTGATCGACATCGTTCGACCAATCAGCAATTGTTTTTTGTAAATGATGGTATTTGCGTTCGGGATATATCTTGAATCTTTAATATCGGTAATGTAAAACGCAAGTATAAACAATGATCCGTAGGCTAACATGCCATTCTATGAAAAGCAATATGGTGTCATCCTATTTCTAAAGCAACGTGCATAATATGTGATTAAGAAACTATACTGAAGATGTTGATTTGCATTTTTACATGTTTAAATAACAAATTAACATAACTCAATACCTTCTTGTTAATTATTCTTTAAAAACAAAATTTTTTTAAATACGCTTTTTATTTCTGTCGATGACGCAATCTGTGCATCATGATCACGTGACAAAAACAATCCCGTCTTTTGTCAGCACCGTATGCCAAGGGTTTATGAGGTGAGTAGCATATCAGAAACCCTTTGCTAGCGAAGACGTACTGGAAATACCTACTGATATCTGGGTAAGTTATATATAACACCACACAGAAATGAGAAAGTCCTACTGGAAATACCTTCTGATATTTGGGTAAGTTATTTATAACACCATACAGAAATGAGAAAGTCCTACTGGAAATACCTACCAATATCAGTCAGGGTTCGACATTTACGTTAGTCCGTTAGTCTCAGACTAATATATTTTCATTCGGACTTATAAAATCTGTGGCTATTTAGTCCGAACGGACTATTAAAAATTTCTGGAAAAAAATCAATAATTTACTTGTGTTCGATTCTCGACAACTTTCACTGGAAAACCCCGCATGTATTTTTAGCTTTCTAGCTTCTTGGCAGGAACAGAGACATATAATCTATTTTATGTCTATGGCAGGAAGTTAGGTAATTCCGAGTCAATTCGGCACTTAATTTTAGGACTGATTGGAATGAAATTAAACATTTTAGAGATCATGATTTAGTATGACACGTAAAGAAAGATGTCTGACGTTTGGATTGATTGATTGATTGTATGTAGTTTTACGTCCAATTTGAGAATTTTTTTACTCATATAGAGACGTCTCCATATACCGGTAAAGGGCTTCAAATTTTTACCTTTACTCGGCACTCACGGCCATTGAGCAGTGAGGGATCTTTATCTTGCCAACATCTGCCATGACAAGGGGCCTCGGTTTCTAAGGTCTCATGCGAAGGACCCCGGACGTTTGGATGTAATGTTCAGAGAAATACGAACGAGATCGGGAATACGATCGTAGTACCTGATCACGAGATTTCGATAAATCTTGGAATAAAATGTTTCACATTAATGCTTTGTTTTTTTGAAAAAGTATAAAAAGTACATTGAAATGTTTATTTTTAAATTAACTGTTACAAAACATTGATGTTTTTTTTTTGTTTGTTTGTTTGATGGACGCATAAAATCGCGTGTGGACGAGTAAAAGTAAAGAAGCACTAGTCCGGCCGGACTAAAGCCTAAAAATGTTAATGTCGAACCCTGATCAGGGTATGTTATATATAACACCATACATAAATGTACCAGTAGTTGTCTGTCTTTGGAATGATCTACATCTTAATCACAGTGGTGATTACACAGGTATAGAATTATAGACTATTGTCTTAGATTTTGTTTCAATAAAATACAGTAGTGGTAAACTGAGAAGCAATTGAAGAGTTTTGATTGCCTGTTTGCAGAAAGAGCTATCAATTATACTAGCCCACACCCTGGATGATGTGATCCAGGCAGCCTTTGATGGAGAGTTTACACTAATGAAGGAACAACCTACAACAAGCAAGCTCTGACATACCAAGGGACAGCCTGACAGAAGTAAACTGTGATGCCATCAAGCAAAATAAAATTACTAATGAAGATATTGAAGTTAAAAAAGCCTTTGGATTTTTTGTGTGAAAATCACTGGTTTTAAATAAATTTAAAGGTATTGAGGAAGAAATGCAAATCAGATTTAACTAGATAATACAAACAAACAATTACATTAATTGAATGATACTGTTATGGAGTGTAATTTCAAAATGAATAGATTTTCTGATATTTATATTATTAGGATTACATTCAGTTATTTACTGAAATGTTAATTTTTAAGAACAATGATTGTACTTTATTTGATTTCTATCCTATATATTTTGCTTTTTGATTGAGTATTTATCTAAAATATACACATGTAACCAGCAATTAAGCAGTGATCTTCAATATGTTGTATGAGGAGATGAATCCAATCATTTAAATCAATCTGTTGTTATTTGTTATATGATTGACTAAAAAATGGTATTAAAGATTAACATTAACAATATGCGTTTATTTTTACATTTCTACATACATGTACATCAGTTAATGGACTTTCTGGAAAAGTAAACATGCCTGTCTTTGCTTGGAAAACCTTTCAGATAATCATAATGAAAAAGGTGAACATAATGAATTGTGAACATGAACATAGCAAAAAACAAAGACCCTTGGAAACTCCATAGGTGGGATCAGGTGCCTTAGATGAGTAAGCCTGCCCTGTTGACTGGTCACACCTGCCGTGAGCCCCCTGTATTGATCAGGTAAATGGAATAATCCTTAGTTAAGATTAGTGTACATGGCCTAACAATTGGAATGAAATGAGTCTGTCAAAATACGACCCAGCGATAGTTTGTATTTGCAAACAGGGTCCTTATTTTGACAAAGAATTTTCAAAATGCTGTTTTCAAACAAAAATGTTGCATGCCCTGTAACATCAACTTTTTTTGTCAGTGGACTGCTTCAGCTTAAAAATTGATCTTACCCACATGCTCTTGTGAACTGAATTAGTTGGAAGATATAAACACCATATGCAGGTGATAATAGAATATAACAAATAGGGGAAGTTGACAGTGGAAAAGCTGAGTCATCATGTCTGTCATAGAGTTAAGTTGTTAGTTGCCAATTAATGTCTACAGTCAGTCAAACATCTAAATACGAAACAGGCGGAGTCTGTGGTGTCTTTTAATTTCAGTTCATGACGTAACGTGTATGAAAAAGATTCCAGTGGGACAGACAGAGGGAGAGGAAACCTATAGCTCCCTCTGGTTCTAACAAGGATATGGTTTTTCAGTCATGCTATCGTACCTTTACTTTGACCATTGAAAATGAAACATTTTATATGCTTGTATCCTTTATCTCTGATGAGGGTGACCTAATTTGACTTTTAGTCCCCTATCGGCGACACCGGAAGGGACTATAGGTTTCCTCTCTGATTGTCTGTCTTTTTGTCTGTCTGTCAGTGAAGATACCGAGCTGATTTCCGGTCTGTGAGTCTACCTTTATGAGTTACATTTTGTTCCGTATCAACGACTTTTGGACTTGAGAGTTTTCATTTTGAAGGGAACCAGACTAGAAATGCTGATGGAGACCATTATTGCGCATGCCATACACTCAGAATGCGTGTTTCATATTTGAGGAATGCAAGATGGGTTTAATTATTATTCAGCACGACGGCTATGTGAGGTAAAATGGTGATCAAGTTTGAAGATGATCATTTTCGACCCCAGGAAATGATATGATTCTGCACAAAGTAAATCGAAAAAATTCAGTCATCGTCTTAAGTTTCTTAAGACATCATCTTTGCAAGCCAAGGGTTTTCGGTATGTGGCCATGGGGAGCGAAGCAGACGGGAATTATTTGACTTGCGAAGATGAAGATATTCGATGTCAGATCGGTTTCAAATGGTAACGATGATAAAAGTCAAGATCAGAGATGAACTAAATCTGACCTGATTTAAGAAAGAAGACGTTTCTGTTAACTTTTTGCAGAAATGCTATGTGTCATGAAATGAAGCTTTGTGACAAAAGTCAAGCCAATATTTCTTATCCATGACACAATTTACTCCTGCCCAGCCATCAAGCTTAACACAAAACTTTTCATGTCAATTTTCAGGTTAAAAGGTCACAGATCACCTCGTTCTCTTCAACATGCTCATCAAATGGTTTATGAACAAAGCTTTATGACTATTTTATTGCATGAGAACACTTTGATTAACAGTCATAATACTTAATGCAAAGTTTTAATTTGGACCATAACATCTTCATATATTCCTATTGATTTTGAGCTTAAAAGTTCCAGTGTGACGATATTTAGTTTTACCTACTCGTGCTCCAACCAAGGTCTTGAGAATATTTGTTGAAGAGACTTCAAACTTTATACTGGTGTTGTAGATTTCCCCAAAGCCAGCATTTCCGCCTGAAATCTGTACTGTACTGTAGAATTTTACTGAGGGGGAGGGTAAAAAATGTTGCTTTTTTTAAATAGATGAATCATATTTAAGGGGTGGCTCTTTGAAAAATCGCACTTTCTAACTATAAGAGTAAGATTTACCCCCGAAAAATTGAATACAGTGTGGGATTTGCGTGCGGAAAATCCAACTTTTAGTATCTTCTTACGGTAGGGGAAATCCTAGTTTAGAGCCTGTATTTTAGGGATTTGATGGAAATCCTACTTTGGAGCCAGTTTTCCATGGGAGGGTGGGGGGGGGGGGGGATTTGTGGCATATCTTCAAAGAATAACGAGAGCACCTTGACCTTATTTTTGTAGGATTTTTTTCCAACGCGAAATCAACGTGTAACTCACATAATAATCCAATTTTTGCGATATACCGTGAAATTATATTTTATTGAAATTAAAAAGTTACTGCGTTATATTCCAAATACTTTACGTTATAACGCCAAAAATATGAATTCTTTTTTTTTTTACTTACTTGTACGAAAATGAGTTCAACAGGTTTTCGGAGAGAGTGTTTTACTTGTACATATTTAATAGCACCTTTTATGGAAAGCAGGATCTATCTTTATTTATAAACAAAGAAAACAAGAATACTCTAAATAAGTATAGACTTTAATGAATATCTAACAATAAATCTTAATTCAGACTTTAAATAACAGCATCAATACAACAATATACATCTGCATTATAAGAGAGAGCAAACTTAAAACATCATGTCCAATACAAGCTATAAAAAAAGTCTTGAACCAAAACATACAATAACTCACTGAATTCAAACAAAATGCATAGGTCCGAAATTTATGTTTCTCACAAATGTTGAACCATGATTGGATTTAATGCTTAAATGTCGTATCAATATTCTGCTGGCGAATACTTTTTATATATACTGCATCTCATTCATTATTGAAGTACTTTGAAGATTGTTACATGTATGTGGAACCAGCAGCTATAGCTTTGATATTTTCTATGAGAAGTAGATGAATCGGTATTATAAATTATGCCCTCTAAATTAAAATAAAAAAATAATGACTATATTTGCCCTAGGGCAAAGAACAACACTGCACTGCAGCAATCGGTACAAAGGCTGACACTGAAAATTGTGCAACTCTTTAAACTTTCGTTTATAAATCTTGATAATGTTAAATGGCAATTGTTCAGATTTCATGTTTACCTTGAGTTATAAATCGATGTTTTAATTATGTCTTTGTATCTATACGTTAGCAAATAAGACTATATATAGTGTAAAATGTCGTTAGTGTCACGCGGAGAAGCACTGCTGCGTTGATAGTCACTCATGCCCCCGCTGTTAACTGATGTACGTCTATCGGACGGATTTATCACAACACTGTCCAAATCATCATCATCATCTAACTTGCTACTTCCGGTTCGAGAAGTGTTATTGCTGTTTCTGCCTGATGACTGTTTACTGTAGTAAACGGAAGGCGCTGGTTCCTTTCTGCGCAAACTCCCTACTACAGCCCTTGGTTTTGGAGGGCAGTTGTGGTGAAGAAGCAGAGGGCGCTTTGGCTGATCACGTGAGCTGCAGCAACAGTAACACATCAAACAACAGATTGCTATCACAGCCGCAGACACACCAAACCCCACTGAGAGTCCAACAATCATTACATCATTTGATGTTTGTCTTTTCTGTAAAGGTAAATTGATGCTGTTTAATTTTACTTGAATCTGATTTAATACATTACGTAGCATATATACAATATATTATATATATTGCTTTAGGATCGGTCTCCAAGACGGGCAAGTACGTCCCACAATGAAATTCGAACCAGCAATGTAAGGATAATCTCCTTACATCCCGAGAACAAAATGCTCTAAAAACGGCGCTACACAGTCAACTTACAAATTTTATGTATAGTTTACCAATTAAATGATAGCAAATGTAGTAAAAACATGCATTACTGTACACAACAAAGTTGTAAAAATACATATATTGGGTAATTTCGGATTTTTTTTTCTTTTTTCTTTTTGAATTTGATTAAAAAAAAAAGTAGTTTATATTTTGACGGATCTTTGTAATGCATTGTTGAAAACTCTGTATCCACTTAATGGAAATGTCGGCGCTATAATTTTTGGCATTTTTTTTTTGATCCGCCAAAAAAGGAAACTTTTCGACACGCCAAAATCACCTCATATAATATGAAAACTGTAGAAATAGAAATATGTCAGTAGGAAATGAATGGGCCTCAGATGGATAGCTTTGCATTGCAAAATCCGTATCTGTAAGGTGAAGGTCAAAGTAAAGCTAGTCTAAGGTCAAGCACTCAGTTTGGGTATGAACAGAATTTATCACAGAAAGTCGTTACGCGAACAAGACCTACATAACTTCCAAGACCTACATAATTTACTGAGATTAAAAAAAAAACCCGAACATGGTTGAAGACAAAGGTCAAAATAACTTAAAAAAAACAATTTTTCAGATTTGAAACATGATACACAGAATAAGACAAAAACAAATCTCACGTTATTTTTTTTTTTTTTTAACTTTTATTATTTCTTAGGTGAAATATGAAAGCTGAAGCACCAATCGTTCAAAAGTTATGACCAAGGTTGAATTTTTTTAAAAGTAGGTCAAACTCCAAGGTCAAGGTCAATGGATTACAATTGTTGGTATCCAAAAGAAGGTCTTCTCAGAAGGAAAAACATGTTAAATATGAAAGCCCTAGCAACAACTTTTCAAAAGTTGTGTCCAAGGTTAAAGTTTTCCAAAAGTAGGTCAAACTCCAAGGCCAAGGTCAAAGGGTCAAAGTTGTTGGTATCCAAAGGAAGGGCTTGTCACAAGGATTACATATGTGAAGTATGAAAGCCCTAGCGTGAACTGTTTATAAGTTATGGCCAAGGTTAAAGTTTTTCAAAAGTAGGTCAAATTCCAAGGTCAAGGTCAAAGGGTCAAAGTTGTTGGAATCCAAAGGAAGGTCTTAAAAAGTTAAGCGAGAAGCCCTAAAATACAGGTACAAAAATGTACTTCTAGGTCACACAATTCATGCAAAACTAGTTAGCCGAACACAAAACGAAGATAAACGGTTTCAAGGTCATTTGAAAACTTAAGTTTAAAAATTTGATGCAGTTAGTGACTCTTACTGATGGGTGTCAATGTTAAAGAATCCTTGATGATGTTTTAAATTAATAAGCCAGACAGAAAAAATAAAGACAAGAGGCCCAGGGGCCACAACGCTCATCTGAGCACTGTGGCTAGGAAAAAAGGAAAAATCAGTTTAGTATTGAAAAGCTTAAATGCATAAGTGGTCCTTACCTACCCCTAAAAGTGAGTGGGGTGGGGTCATGATTTGAACAAACTTGAATCTACACTAACTAAGGATGCTTACATAATTTTTTGACTAACTGTGACTTTTTTCTCTACAAGTTTGAACTTTCATTGTGGCCCCACCCTACCCCTGGAGGTCATGATTTGAACAAACTTGAATCTACACTATCTGAGGATGCTTCCATATAAATATGACAAACCGTGGCTTTGCTGTTCTTGAGAAGATTTTTAAAGATTTTTCCTATATATTCCTATGTAAAACTTTGATCGTTCAATGTGGCCCCACCGTACCCCCGGAGGTCATGATTTGAACAAACTTGAATCTACACAACCTGACGATGCTTCCACATAAATATAACCAATCATAGCTTTGCTGTTCTTGAGAAGAAGATTTTTGAAGATATTTCCTTTGTACACCTATGTTACACTTTGATCGTCCATTTTGGCCCCACTCTACCCCGGGGGTCATGATTTGAACAAACTTGAATCTACACCACCTGAGGATGCTTCCATATAAATATGACCAATCATAGCTTTGCTGTTCTTGAGAAGAAGTTTTTGAAGATTTTTCCTATATATTCCTTTGTAAAACTTTGATCGTCCATTGTGGCCCCACCCTACCACCGGGGATCATGATTTGAACAAAGTTGAATCTGCACCATCTGAGGATGCTTCCACATAAATATGACCAATCATGACTTTGCTGTTCTTGAGAAGAAAATTTTTGAAGATTTTTCCTATATAGTCCTATGTTAAACTTTCATTGTCCATTGTGGCCCCACCCTACCCCCGGGGGTCATGATCTGAACAAAGTTGAACACACACCACCTGAGGATGCTTCCATATAAATATTACCAATCATTGCTTTGCTGTTTTTGAGAAGAAGATTTTTGAAGATTTTTCCTATATACACCTATGTAAAACTTTGATCGTCCATTGTGGCCCCACCCTACCCCCGGGAGTCATGATCTGAACAAAGTTGAACCCACACCACCTGAGGATGCTTCCACATAAATATTACCAATCACTGCTTTGCTGTTCTTGAGAAGAAGATTTTTGAAGATTTTTCCTATGTACACCTATGTAAAAGTTTGATCGTCCATTGTGGCCCCACCCTACCCCCGGGGGTCATGATTTGAACAAATTTGAATCTACACTACCTGACAATAATTCCACGTGAGTTTCATCTTTCCTGGCCCATTGTTTCTTGAGAAGATTTTTCAATAATGCCATTAATTTTTTGCTATTTCGTAATTATCTCCCCTTGGAGGAGGGCGTGGCCCTTCATTTAAACAAACTTGAATCCCCTTCACCCAAGGATACTTTGTGCCAAGTTTGATTGAAATTGGCCCAGTAGTTCTGGAGAAGAAGATGAAAATGTGAAAAGTTTACGACAACAACGACGCCGACAGACAACGGACAAATTTTGATCAGAAAAGCTCACTTGAGCCTTCGGCTCAGGTGAGGTAATAAAAAAGAAAGGTCAAAGTAAAAGAAAAGGTGAAGGTCACAAGTGATGCATTTGTAATATTTAGTACTCTTTTCTGCTCAGGTATTTTCAAAGTAAAGAATCCATAGCCTCGGCCACCGATGTTGCTATATGCAAGCTAAAACGATTCAGTAGTTCAGTGTAGAAGGAAGCCAAGATATTTAAGAACAATGGAAGAATTTAAAAACAGATAACAATTATGGCAGAACATTAAAATGTACATCACTTAGTTTTTGCTATATATATCTTACCGTAGTATGTACAGCAGTCACTGTAGATCCTGTACAAAAAAAAATAATCTTTTATTAATGAACGTCTTTAATCTTAGGAAAAGGTGTGAAAATGGATATCACCTGCAAAACCTTCTATGACTTTTAGATATAAAATATCTAGGAAGGTTTAAAGCAAGTACGAAATGTGTTTTAAAAAATCTTGTTATACGATTAAAGTAGATCATTGAAGGAGTCAGGAAGATTCCAGTTCCCAAAGAGCAAGCCTATTTCCCGAGGCTTGCTCGAGGGGAAATGGAATCTTGCTGACTCTCTCAATGATATACTTTAACTGTTTTATTATACCGATAAAAAAATTAGACCATTTTACTCGTTAAATTTTGCGATGAGGTTTTTATGATATCTGCAATGGAAACATCAGTTATAACTTTAATCTATACAAACGAATATATTCAATAGAAAGGCATTGCATTTGAATCAATTATCTACAGAATACATGAATCTGCGAGCAATATGCTGATTTTTAGGTCATGCCTCCTTAAATGTAACTTTAATGAATATTCGTGATTTTATTTGGAACATATTGAACCTTTTCCTGTGATTAAAAGAAATTGTGAGGTGTTCCAAATACGTGTGTATCTGTTCATCAAACTGACACACCTTTTTGCAGGAAATCAGTCTTTTAAAGGTGATTTTCAAGGATTAGCAAAATATATCGATTTGCTATTACTTGGTGAAAAAAATCAGTAGAGATATACTAATGAAGACTTTCAAACACCACATGTATACTAGTTGGTTTGAATTTTCCTTTATTTGCTAGTGTTCTGCAGTTGACATTTTGTAGAAATTGCACTCGAAGTTTCGTACAGTTATATGTACCTACGTCCCTCCGTGTTCGTTACTTTCCGTATCTTCTTCATTGTACGGTTTTAAATGATGTTAAAACTTGATAATTTGATATGAAAAATCACCATTATCAAAGTACAGGCTACGAAGGTTGATAAATGGAAGTTACATGACGTTTGGTTTTAACGCATCAGGGGGACTGTGGCGTACCCTCGTAATCTATTCAAAATTAATATAATTTTGTCCTCTAGTAAATAAAAAAAAAATCTTTCACAATCACGATAGCAAAGAAAATATGATCTTTGAAAGATAATTTTCACTGGGACACCATTAGTACCTGCATAGAAGTACAGTTTCATCAATACCATCCTACACCCTATATTTTTATAATGGCATCGACTTTTGTCTCGGGTGCTCCTATTCGCCTTTGTGCTAAATTGAAAAAGGTGTAAAAATAACCATGGTCTATTAAGTAACTATTAGTGGTGATCAATTTTGGTTAAAAGTAGAACACCTAATTTAAAAGAATAATATCTCCCTTTTTTCAATAGACGGTAGCAACCTGAATTGAAACAGTTGAGGTTTTTGCCTCAAGAGGTAACTTATATAATATTTTGTTACAAATTAATTGGTACAGTCAGTTAATGAACAAGAACACAAATCTCGTGGGAATTAAGACTTCTAGCTGAAGGCGTGAATATTGTTCTATAGATCAACAACATAAGGACACGTTGTATTGTCTGATTCATGTTTAACCGATAAATTGTATCCACTGTGATGTGGTTTTCAGAACACAACCGACACACTAAGCACCGCCACCGTTACAGCGCCCTATGATGAAATGGAGACTCTTTGATTGATTAATTATCATTATTTTATTCTTGCTTGTGAAAAAAGATTATTATTTTTTCTTCAAAAATTTATTGAAAAACTACAAATAAAACTGAATCATATGACACAGTTTTTAATACTTCTTATCCTACACAATTATAAGAATGTTGCTGGAATAAAACACTTCTGTCATGATCGGTATATTATACAGGCAGTAGTCATTTGGAATCAAAGAAGAAATGATCCCTATGTCAGATGTATGGCTAATGTGATTCAATTTGCTTTTAGATTGAGTAAGAATATTTTGAAATTAAAAAAATGCTTTTCAACACTGCGTCATCAAAATACTGTTGTCAGAAATATTGAGTTTCTGTTCACAAGTAACACATATTTTACAGATGATGGAAATTTTGACTTAAGTCAAAGTCCGTTTCATAATCCCGAGTTCTGAAATATTTCAAAAGATCTTGACACACTGAAATAATAAGCCAGTAAGAACATATTTTAAGTGACACCATCATTGATTTTTGCTTTCTCATTGCAAATTCAAATAAATAAAGATATCATGCATTATATGAGCATGTTGGTGAACAAAAATTTCATTTTAATATTTGTTGTAGAAAGACTTCGAATAACCACTTGTGACACCTGACAACGAATATTATTAGGTGAAACTGCCGTTTACGCTTTTTGGTTGCATTAAAACTGAAAACTCTATTCCTTAAAAATATAGTTCTGTTTATTTTCCCGCAGTGTTGTGGTTCTAAGGTTGCTAGCGCTGACAAGGTTGTTGTCAAGCTGAATTTCAATTGATTTTATTTTCATTTTCCTGTGAGATCTACGGTTTTAAATTTTTGTAATTATCTCAACATTATTTTGGTTAAGTAGAAAAAAATACGTCTGTGTGCAAAGTATTTTCCCTATCGGAAAACGTAGTTATGTAAATGAGTTTTTTTGTAACGTTTGTTTTCTTTCGTGATAATGAAAAAAGAACCCTATTTGAAAATGTCATCAACTCTTTATGTATTAGATATAGACTTGATCTTCTAATATTTTAAAGGCATCTATATAATACTCTGATATTAGATGGAAAAATAAAACCCCATGTTTGACATTTTCCATTATGGCCACAGGCGTCCCTTTACGTTAGATCATGGTTTGTCCTGAATTTAAAAAAAAAAGATGAATTTTTCCAAGTTGTTAGAATGTGTTGTGTAACATCGGAATGTATTAAGCCACTGGATATGTTCAAGTGTCGCACTAAACAGGTTTTAAAATAAGAGAAGATTGATTTTCTTTTAGTTCATAGTAGGATAATGCAATCAATGATAAAATTCAGTTTCTAGACATTGATGCAATCTAGGTTTCTAGCAAAATGGTACACGGCAGGAGATATATGTTATTGAATCTCCAATAGACAAGAAATACCCTGTGGTATCTAAACATATTTATTTTACGATCCAAATCAAACTGAAAAATCATCCCCACGTTATGAATCAATGACAGTTAGAACATGAGGCTTGTGGGCCTTAACACTCACCTATGTCGTCTTGTTTAGTACATATTAATGTTCTATTACTCTGAGAAATTTAATGTAAGGCATTGAATTATCCTACAGGAATTGGGTTTCGATTCAGGATCAAAACTGAATACTCTACAGGAATTCCATAATGACATCCAACTGCTTTCTGCCAACTGCTTACTTCCACTGCTTATAACCTATTGTCTTATTCTTAACACGCATGCTTGAAGGTAACAATATCACTACAGTGAAAAAGAGGCGGATCCAGAATTTCTATACTGGGAAGGAGAAGGAATGTTGAAAACACAGGAACGAACTCGAATATTTCATGACAAGCAAAATAAGGGTGATAAAACTAGCCCTAGCCGATAAGAAATATATTAGAAACACTAAGGAAAAATCACAAATTCTTTTGCCATGAGTAAAATGATTTCTGAAATCTTATAGCATTTTTGCCCAATACTCTATAAAGCATAACGAGGTATTTTACTCTATGAAAAAAATAGTTTGTTTTTAGGCAAAGAAGCAATTTCAGTGTGTGTGTGTGTGTGTTGGGGGGACCAAATAGAAATCCCTCGACAAGTAATCAATAAGGTCACAGACGTCATTATTGAGGGAGCACAACTGTATCGTATATGTTGGCAATTTATTGGAGACACTCACCATCATCACCAATGGTTCTACAGGCCTGACAATAGCCATTAAGTAGATTTAAATTAGACATACTTAAAAAAATTCACAAATTAATAGGGGTAAAAAGAAACACTAGATATATTGCTACAGATTACCTTAGACAAAAATTATTATGATTTTTCAGTAGTATTTCTGGTATAAATACAAGTACATATACCAATAAATGTTACCCAAGATCCTGCTAAAAGTTTGTTCTGTTGTCGTTTGTGACCCCCCCCCCCCCCCACACACACACACACACTTACATATGTAAGAATGGTCACCCCAACTGATATAGACCCTCCCCCATTTTCTGCGTTACATATGCTTTTAATCTCTTCTCTCAAAAAAGCTATGGAATTATTTGCCTGCAAGGAAAGTGGGAATTAGATGTTTTGGTTTTAAGAGGAAATACCCCTTTCTCCGATTTACTCCTTTAGCTCGCCTTCACTGTTTAAAAATTCCTGAATCCGCCAATCTTTATGATTATTGTGTTATTCTTGCTATCATATAGTTTACTAAAACATGTGTATTAAATATATCAAACATAACAAAATAGTCAATATCATCTATAAACAGTGGCAGTAAGCAGTGAGCCATTGGCAGTAAGCAGCTGGCAGTGGCAGTATATGGGTGATACATAATATCCATAAGCAAATGCAGTCATCAGGGGCAGGTGGCTGTCGTATATGGAATTCCATATAAGCAAAGCTTTTAAAGGGTCTTTTTTTTACAATTAAATTTTTTTGTTGATTAATCTTGTTTAATATTTCGAATTTGTTACTTTTGAATATCTACGAGGAATGTCTAACTCCTGTCGGATTATGACTACACATACCCAATCTTTAGATTGCAAATACCGGTCAGAGTTTAGGATTTCATAAGATAATTAATAATTTGAAGACATTTAATTGATTCTCTATTTTTTTTAACAAATATAAATCACAGTTTTACTTGCATATCATGCCACATCTTTACACAAGAGTCTTGTTAATTTGCAAAGTATCTCAATTAAAGAATACATAAATTCAATCAACATTGCTACATACCATCAGTGGAACACACGTAGTGATGTTGGTACGTGCAATCCGTCGTGCGGAACTTAAGATTTGAGTCGAGGTCGAGTCTGACGCAGTGACGCGTGTCCACATTGAATGGTTCATTGACAAACCAGTTGACCCAGGATACAGGTGTCCCATCCACCCATTCGTGCCGCTTGAGAGCAGTATTATACTTCATTCCTATGTAAACTGGAGCAGAGGGCATTTCTCTACAAACAGAAGATTAAATTTTAATAGTTGTGTGTTTTTTTTTCCCAAGACATTCATGCAGGAGAACCAATCTGCATCGTAAATGATTGGAGTGAAATAATGAGGGTAGAATCAGCAGAAAGACTTCCAGTGTGTTGCATAAAAAAGTCGTATGGTCCGTAACGTTGGGTATTTTTTGATAAAGAAAAAATATTTTGCTTGAAAATTTTGCCTAACCTCTTTGCCAAAGTGTGCTGATTTTGAAAATCGCTAAAATTCAAACTCGGATCTTATGGAAGAAAATGAAAATTCAATTGACAATTAAAATGCAGTTTATTCCGATATCTCCAGCTATATATAAAATCAAAGCCAATATCTGAGCATGGACAGAACTTCCTCTATAAAAATGTGCTTATCATTAGATTTTTTAAAAAAGGGATCAACACAAGGTGTTGTCTTTCAGCAAGTTTTAATTTGAAGATTGAACATTGAAGGCCGGGAGGAATCAATAAAAAAATATTCATAATTTTTACCCGATGTGATTGATTGTGTTATATGGGTGAATTAAAAAAAAATGACCACCAAACTGAATTTTTTTGCAAAAATTCATCTACTTCTAACATATTTTTCACTTATATCATCATATTGCACATGCATTCTAGTTTAAAATCCTGAAGTGGCAATAGAATAGACAATTGGATTAAAAAGTTTCAGAATTTTTATTAGTAAAATTTCTTTTGAAAAAAGAAAATATCATTACACCTTAAAAGACTTTCTAAAATACATAATCACAAGAAATTATAGTTTTTTATGCTTCAAAATGGTAAAAGGGGTATAAATGATCAAATCTAGACCTTGATTGAGTATCTTCTCTTGTATGTGTGACAAAAAATTGGCTTTTTTGATTGTTATTTTACATTATTTTTTCAATTCTGGTTTGAAAAGTTTTAATAAGAAAAAAATATGAAGCAATAAAATTCCCCAAATTTCACTTTTTTTGTCCGTTCAAGCCAATTCTTTAAATCTAAGCCAAAAAAGAATTTTTATATACGAGTTCTCTTACAAAAAATACTAGATTTTGAAGTGACCCTATGTTACATTATTGTGTTGCACTCCTGACATCTGATATGTATTTTATTTAACATTGTTTTAAAAATTATTACACACAATAACCCATTCTTTCTTTGTAAATTAATTTTTCGTTTTGATATTTTTCATCGTTTACGGCAGGTTTTTCATATTTTGAAGACCTTAACACATGATTATTTGCAAAGTGTAATATACATAAATTGTATATAAAACTATATGTGAAATGATGAAAACTATTCCCTGAATTGACTAGAAAATTTCTGTAATTTGTTGATAGTGTTTTGAACATCAAATAGTATCAAACATTTTTTTCAACTCATTTTTTTAGTAAAGATAATTAAAAAGCATTGGTAATTATAAAGCAGTTTTGTTGCACTCCTGACTGCAGTAAAATTTAAAATTAAAATCGTAGAACACAAAAATTCATAAAGTGTTGGCAACATCAAGTGGTAATGAAACTGTACAATGTTTGTAGTCCAATACTTCATAATTAAAACAGATGAAAGTATTTAAAATTCGCATTTTATCTGGAATTATTCCCTATTTATGCCAAAAAGCTAGCTTAAATGTATATTTAGAAGATAAAATATATTTTATAGCATATTTTCCTTTAGAGGACAAACACAGTAACCCACCAGAAAAATTCTACTCATCATTTTTTCTTTATTTTTATTCTTATTGGAGGATTTATAATTCTAACATATTTGTTGCACTCCTGACCAAAAGTATTGGGACCTTTAAAGTAGAATTGTGAAGTGAAAATTACATAAGAACTTGTTCTGTTGTTTCAGTGAAGTTTAGGAAGAATTACTTGAATTTTATGACAATGTTTTAGTGTGTTTATTTTTAACATTCATTAAAAAAATCACAAAAAAGATAAAAACACATCTGAATTGATAAAATTGAAAAAGGAAGGATTTTAATAATAAAACTGTCAATAATTTAGCATTAAATTATACAAAAAGATCATTATTAATTAATGAATAAGTCTAAGCATGAATAGAAGTGTTTTTGTCACACAACTTGAATCTTTAAAAAAATGTGTTGCACTCCTGACCATAGAAATATTGATCTGAAGCACAGACAGATCCTGTAATTGATAAATCTATTTGGTAAAAATGTTCTTTGTGTCTTTCTTTTCCAAAATAAAAATCAGAAAATCATATAAAGGTAATAGTTTTTTCATGCTTGGGAGCAAAACATCAAATGTTGCACTCCTGACATTATTGGGTATGCACATATACTTGACTCAAATTAATGCTGCTTGTGATTTATATAACATTTTTAAGTTTTAAAATGTCTATCAGTTGTTGTTTTACACTTTGAAAATTCTTTTTTGTCTTAATTTTCTTTCAGAATTTTACAATTGATGTTTTTTGGCAACACTACATTTTTTCTGTTGCACTTCTGACATGGTAGGACATTTTTTTAAACATCAGCCATGACAACAACTTGATTAAACAAAAGTTACTACTGCCCACATTTAAAGCTCAATACTTTGAATATTATCAGGAAAGTCTTTATTTTCAACATAAAGCATTATTATTATTTATTTCACAGATCTCCAAAAAATATTGAAATTTCAAAATGTCACAAAAAGGTGTTACACTCCTGACAATTTTAGCATCATTTTTGGGCATAACTTTTTTGTTAATTGAGATATCAACGAGATATTTGGCAGGTATTTAGACACTATCTAAAGACATATGCTGAGACATTGAAATCTATTTTCATTGCGTGTATTTTTAGTGTGGGTTGATAAATATGCGTTTGGTCATTTTTTTTTAATTCACCCAAATGCGAAATTTCGACGCAAATATCGAAATAAATGAAAATTTCCTTTAAAAAAACTCAAATTTTAATTCATCACCTCTATTTTGAACCACAGTCACATGTTCAAAAATAAGCAGAGTGAAATACTTTCTCACCATTAATATTTCCTAACTTTTTTCTTCTTATTTAGCATGGTAACCATACAAAGATAGGGGTGGGAGGGGGATTGCTGCAAAACAATCACTTGAGGTTTAGTCGTTTAGCTTAGATTTAAACTTCGACTTCAAGAATATTACATGGACCCCATTAAAATGTGTATTACTGAAATATATTCATATAAAATCAAATTGAATGGTGGAATTTTGATTAAAACATTCACATTATCCCTTTTTTTTTACCAAACCCCAAATCTTCGGTTTGCTTTTTTCAGTTGTTGAAATCAGGGGATTTTAGGAGCTCAGCATGGTAAATACTGCGCATGCGTCGAATGTGGTCCAATGCCTTTTATTTCTCCCCATTGAAGGAAGTAATTTAAAGGAAAATGAAACTAAAAAAAAAAAGCAATGGAAAAAAGAAAAACAACAAAGACGCTAACTTGTGTGTATGTAAGTAAAAAAAAAGTACTTTAAACAGTGTTTTCATTTTTTTTTTTTTTTTTTTTTTTGACAAATGATTGAAATCGTATTCTGAAGGGTGTTTCTTTCAGACCTATAGAATTTCATTGTATCATTTTCAACATTACAATAGGTTGTTTTATTATACCTCTACTGATTTTTTTCCTATATAACATTAGATCGTTAAATGTGACTAATTCCCTACAAATCGTTATGAATGGATTAATCCCCGTGCGTTAGTCATGTGAGCTAATTCCCAGTTATCCGTAATCCTCTAGATTTTACTTTTACATTGGTATGCTATGTGAATGGACTTATCTCCGTGTAATAAAACAGTTAAAAGTATATCATTGCGGGAGTTAGCAAGATTCGAGTTCCCCTCGACCAGGACTATTTCCCGAGGCGAAGCCGAGGGAAATAGTCCTGGCCTTGGGGAACTGGAATCTTGCTAACTCCTTCAATGATATACTTTAACTGTATAACATTGTTTACATATATACATATACCTTCCGCCGTTAGTTAGGAGGCTATACACTTGGTCAAATTTTTCCTGGCTGTTAATGATGGCGAGGTACTGTCCTCTGCTCTGGCAGTCTGTCAAGGCATCTTTCTCCTGGACCTTAGTCTGGAAGTACTCAAACTCTGTGCATCTAGACTCTGCAATAAAAAGCGGTTTAATTTTAAACTTTCGTGTTTTATAATCATATTCTATTCATATAATTATACATATCAAACGTTTTTGTATACCCAGCACTAGAATTCAAGATAAATAATTTCACAAACAACCAATTTTTTGAAAAATAATGTAAAACATCTTTTCTCTACTGAAACAGGTCTACACAATATATCAAGTAATAAACCTCTGGAACACAGCCGCATCCAAGTAAGTGCATTTTATTGCCTACATGTGAACTTTTTATGAAATGGTACACCGTATCACAAAATCAGTGGCTCAATTTCTTCTTTGAGTTACACGTATAAAACACAGATTAAGAATCTCTAAGCCCGAATATTGTGTCAGTGATTTTTAATGTTCGTACAATCTTCCACTGCTTGTGGACAGGATCCTCACCCGAATATATACCCCGGGTCTAAGGATATTTTATTTGTCTTCTTTCATAAAGTAATCTAGTACATATTTACAATCTATTCCATGTGAAAAATCCAACAACCTACAACTGATGTTATTAAGTGTCCAATCACATCTGTAACCTACAGCTGGTGATAGATGGTATCAATTCACACTTGTGACCTACAGCTGATGTTATTTGGTGTCCATTTACCGACATTTGGTATCAATTCACACCTGTAACCTACAACAGGTGATACTTGGTGTCCAATCACATCTATAACCTACAACTGGTGATATTTGATATCCAGACAATCACACCTATAACCTGCAACTGGTGATATTTGATATCAATTCACACCTGTAACCTACAACTCTTGATATTTCGTATCCAGACAATCACACCTGTAACCTACAACTGATGTTATTTGGTGTCCAGTCACATCTATAACCTACAACTGGTGATATTTGATATCAATTCACACCTGTAACCTACAACTGGTGATATTTCGTATCCAGACAATCACACCTGTAACCTACAACTGATGTTATTTGGTGTCCAGTCAAATCTGTAACCTACAACTGGTGATATTTGGTATCCAGACAATCACACCGGTACCGTATATGATTTCCATTATGACCCCTGGGTCGAGGCCTCTGCTGGTGGACCGTTTGTCCCCAAGGGTCTCTACAGCCCAGTAGCTACATGTAAGTATTTCGGTACTAGCTTGAAAATACGGATATATATTTAATTGTAGTAGTAAAATTTAGAAATTTATTTCAAAATTAAGGATTATCTCCCTCATGCATAGCGCTGATCTTTCGACTATTTGGCTCCAGTCTTTGGTACCTTTTTTCATCTCTTCAAAGTCTTTTTTAATTAAATATTTTGGATTTCCAACGTTTCGGCTTGAGCACCACTGAAGAGACATAATTTGTCGAAATGCGCATCTGGTGCATCAAAATTTGTATCTGTAACCTACAACTGGTTATATTTGGTATCCAGACAATCACACCTGTAACCAACAACTGGTTATATTTGGTATCCAGACAATCACACCTGTAACCTACATCCGGTGATACTTGGTATCCAGGCGATCACACCTGTAACCTACAACTGGTGATACTTGGTATCCAGACAATCACATCTGCAACCTACAACTTGTGATATCTGTCCAGACAATCACATCTGCATAAAACTCTGTAATATTATCTTTTCTGTTTCAGCCTTTTTGCGCATGTTCCTGCATTCTATAGAATTGTATAAATACCACAGAAAAAATCTTCAGCAATAACTTTCCCATCTCTATAATTCCAGTAATTTTTAAATGATTCTTAGCATTGCCTTGTAACTTCAAGAACTCAAGATGATTCATACAGTTCATATCCTTTGCGATCACAGAAACAGTAATGCGCAATGTCATGGACCTGCACGTTAACCTACATGTAACCATAGGTTGAATACTGATGTGAGTCGTCATGGAAATGTTTTCTCAGCTATATAGAGAGCCTGTTGGTTATGTGCTCATAATGACACAAAAGATTACTTATTTGTCTATTTTACTCTGATATAAGAAAAATATATATTTAAAAAAATGGTTTTTACCAGAGTCCAAGTATGTTTAAATTAATTAATTTGCTGTTCAAAACGTTTGAAAGAATTATGCAACTTATGGAAATTTTTAGTCAAAGCCACTTTTCCACTAAATGCTGCTACAACTGATTGTATTCATTATATATTATAGTTAGCTTGTACACCCTTTGTCAGATTCATATAGATACAAGTGTATATGTTGTAGGAATAGTATATATCTGACAAAACCTTTTGGGTTTAAGAATATAGTGAAACCCGAATAAATGTTTTATATTTCTATAAAATAAATGGGTTATACGATGTTATACCAAACCTTTCTGTATAGATGAGTTTTAAGAAGTTTGAGGTTTGGTCGATTTTCAAGAGAATTTTTTGTCTGCTGTATGATGACTTATTTGAGAGCGCCTTCTGTCTGCTATCAGAAGGAATAAATGGCCCAGGGGACTTAAAAAAATGACTTAACATTGTGTGTAGTTTAAAAAAAGGATGAATAATATACCTCCTGATCAACTTTTCGTGGGATTAAGTCACTTTTAAACACATTTGTGCGGATTTGAAAACTTAAGCATCGATGAGCGTTGTTGCCCACACTATATTCAGTCCATCCAAAGTTAGCTACCTTGCAGAGCATTCATTGACAAATATCTGTTTTACACCATGAAATTCATCATTCTTTGCTCAGCCTATAAATAAAAGTTCTTAAAATCTGACCACCATCAATGCTTCTATCATTAACTTGAAATTCCGTTTTATTTTTCGTTTGTGATTTTTAGTTTTTTTTCTAATTTGAATTTTAGTGTTTCTAAAAATCGTGTTTTCATGGCAAATGTCATTTATTTATTCAAGCAACCAATTCAACTTTAAAAAAATAATTGGATGAAAATTTTACAGGAACAGTTAATTAAAAAAAAATATTTACCTCTGATGAAGAAACATATAAGAAAGAGTAATAAGCCATCCAAATGAACCATGTTCCGTAATAAATGTAACCATCCTACATCATAAGGATCTAACCCAACTCTCCGCTTCTAACCAAATGAAACTAACAATTGGCACTGCTGAATCAATATTTTAATACAGGTTGTTTGGAATTTCGTCTTCATAAAACCTATTGGATATACATGAATAGCGAAATGCTCACATCGATTTTCAGAGACTCTGCAAACAAAAACTTACATCGATAGTTCGCCAATTACTTTAACCGGTATGACACTTTCAAACATTGCTTCGGGTGCTGTAAAGAAGATTATAGTGGGATAATGGTTAATTAACTTACTATTTTATTTCATTTCAGTACTATAGGATTCACCTTGTCATAACAGAGATAGATATTTTACAGTCGTCCGATTACCCGGGCAAGTAAAACGTCCGATTGGGCAAGTGAATATTTCTGATAGAAATATAACATTAGTTCTTATGAGAAATAGAACTAATAAACTGAATACTAGATAAGTTAAGATAGGATAAGTTGTTTCATGACAACAAACTTCATTCATTCAATATTCTGTTTCCTTTCATGCTAATAATAAAAATCAAGCTCTCAGTCTGACAATTACGTTTTGGTAACAATGAAAATTAATATGGAGATAACGAACAGTATTCAAGCTCAAAGTCCATTTACACAATACAAATCAGGACCGGAGCAAACATGGACCTCCAAAAAACATCAGAGGCAGGATCAGGTGCCATGGAGGAGTAAGCATCCCCTGTGGACCGGTCACACCCGCCGTGTGGTCTTTGTCATGATCGAGTAAACGGAAAAATCCGTAGAAATGTCAGTGTGTACATAATGGCCTAACAATTAGTATGAAAAACGTCAAAATTAGTTTTAGTTTATTTACTGACAGAATAAATTATGCTGATCATGATGTGTATAATTCGTAGCAAATATGGTGCTACAGCTCGGTTCTGCAGTCATCACTGTTAAAATATTATTTTTTGGAAGGGGCGGGGGGCTCAAAATAATCCAAAGGATTTTACCGAAAATGATAATTTTTTAAACTATTTCTTTAAATGATATATAATAACAAGAACAAGGAAAATGTTAATAACTTTTCAGCGTTTTAATCCTATTTCTAAATTAAGCTTTTGATATAAAAAGTAATTAATTGTGGTCTTTCTTTTATATTTTGGGCATCCAAGTCTTACATACACACTACGGACTAGTGAAAGTTAGTGTCTATCCCTGCATAATTAGATTTAGATTTTGATGGCTACCTTAATGGCATTTCTTATCTTTTCACGGTAGAAATTGTATGCGAAAGTGTTGGTACTCAAGGGAAGAAATACACATATTAAATAGGAAAGCCCCAACTCCAACCATTAAAAACAACTTATGGCCAATGTTGAGGTTTTTTTCCCTTCAAAAGTAGGTAATCTCCAACGTCTAGGTCAAAAGAAAAAAAATATTTTGTATCCAAGGAGAGCGCTTATCAGAATACATGTGAACTATGAAAGCCCTAACACCAATTTGATATTTAAAAGTTATGGCCAATAAAGGTAAAGTTTAGTGAAATTTTTCAAAAGTGGGACAACGCATTCCTTCTTATTCCTTGGTTTTCCTTCTGATGTTCTTTTCATTATGAAGTCTATGACCAACAAAAATAAGGATCCAGATATTGTGCAACCCTGCTTCGATCCTCTTGTTACCCGGAACCAACCATTTCTTCTCTATTTCTAGCACTTTGCACTGGTATGATTCATATGAAAGTTTCAATATTCTGACCAGCTTGTCTGGGATGCCATAAAACTTCAGAATAGACTAAAGAAAAAAAATCAAATTGGGCAGTCAATTGTCTTTGATTTTCTAAGGCATGATAACTCTAAGATTAGCTTGCCCATGATTCTCAATAATTTAATGCATTTATAACAGATGTGTGGAATTTTAAAGAATCCTTGGTAAATTTTACAATATAATTTTTTAACAAAGGAATGACATCGCTTCATGAAAAGCAAGATATATGAAAGTACTTATTCCGTTTATACAGGGAAAAGTACAATAATTTTTGTTTGAATAAAACAACATTTTTGACTTATTCAAAGTTAATATTAAGTACCTGTTTTATCTTTATCTATATATTCCAAAATGTCATGCAATATACATCTTTGAAGAATATGGAATGAGCGTGTTCTTCTTTTTGTCAAAAGATATACTTATCAATTTTGTCAAACTCATTGTGGTTTCATAAATTTATAGCTATGTCATAAATCGTAGCTTTTCCCCCAGCCTTTTCTTTCTCTGATGAACTAAAAATAGAGAAAAATGTTTTTTTTAAAGTATACATTATTTGGTACTATGAAATAAAGCCAAATATCACTTTTTTCCACCATCATATTCATTCAGTTCATAAAAACTGATTTGAATTGGCATTTATTCTTCTGCAGCATATTGTGACCTCTCAAAGCTTAACGACCTTAACAATAAACAACTTTTTTTAGGTATAATGTGGCAATTCTACAATTTTTTCAAGCCAACTAAATTACTCTCATACTTTAATTGCAAATAAAGTTCTGTCACATCATCATTAGGTGTCGAAAGTCTAAATAAGTAAAATGGTAAGAAATAACATTTCTTTCACCTGGATTATTTCAATTTCATTCTATACTTATGAATAAAAGTTTAAGTACTAGGTGCGTCGAAGAACAATCCAATGTATTTTTTTTAAATTCTTATATAATTCATAAACATATTCTATATCATTTATAAAAATTTTGACAGCTAATAACATATATAATTCAGGGTCAAAAATCTGTGATGTCCTTCGATAAGTGCTGAATGGTTTGTTTTACGCATATTAACCATATTTATGAACTACCGACTTTGATTGATAGACAGTACATCAGTAGTTTAAATGTCCGGGAACCAGTGCACAGTGGACTGATTACAATGCATATATTAAAGGTTTCTGTGCACTGCGTCTCAAAAAGCGACCAGAGAAGATGCCGGCCACATGTATTATTTTATGTGTCTGTCTTCTGGTCTCTATCGACTATGTCCAGAGTCAAAGACGTAACTGTGGCAAAAATAGTGACAATCGAGAAGGTTGTCCTGGTTGGTGGAACGGTGGAGGAGGAGGAGAGGATACAACGGAAGCCCCATCTACAACAACTTCAACACCATCACCACCACAAACAACAACAACTACAACAACAACAACTACTACTACGACAGAATCAACAACAACAACAACGACTACAACAGAACCACCGACGACAACAACCACACCCACGACCACCACTACACCAGAAACCACCACAACAGGGATAACAACAACCACAGAGCCACCGCGAGTGTTTTCCACGGCGCTAGAAATGTCAACATTCATCGAGGACACTTTTATCAAGTCCACAAAGACTTACAACAGTTTGATTTTTCCTAGAAATAATTTCAATAAGACAATAGAGGTAGACATTAATTTCAGTTTAATAGCAATCACAGAATTAAATGAAATAGCCGGTACATTAGAGGTTATTGGGATACTGACTCTGACTTGGTATGATGAGTTAGTGGATGATTCTTATGACAGTGATGCACACGGTAAATTCTCAGAAATTGCTATTCCTCATAGATTCGTCTGGAAGCCTCCTGTCTCTCTGTTTAATTCCGCGTCAGCCATAGTGCCTGTTGGGGATGATTCTAACTATGTTCGAATGTACAGGATCACAGAGGCAACTGATCCTTACAACAATCACGGTAAAATGGAATGGAGACCCGGTGTTGTGACAAAAACTGGATGTGTTGTAGATGTGGCCTATTTCCCCTTTGATAAACAGACTTGTAACATAACCTTTACCCACTGGGGTTACAGTGACAAAGAAGTTGTATTTGTACCTACTGCATCAAGTTTGGATCTGAGAGATTATACGCCATCAGACGAATGGACCCTTTCAAATACAAAACTGATTGTTGAATCTCTGGATGGTGGTTCTTTTGTCAAAATGGAAATTACACTAACACGAAAGCCCACATACTATTTGGTTAATTTTTTCTTGCCAATTATCATCTTGGGTATTCTGAATGCTCTGGTTTTTGTCCTTCCTCTGGAGAGTGGAGAGAGGGTCGGTTACTCTGTCACAGCATTTTTGTCATTTGCAGTTTACTTATCCTTAATTGCAGACGGAATGCCTAGGACATCAGAGCCAATGGCAATCCTGAGTTACTACCTTATGTCGATGGTGGTCGTTAGTGCGGTTGCTACCATCATAACCATCTTCACTCTCCGCGTCTACCTAAAGGATGAAGACGACCCTGTACCCCCGTGTCTTGCCCTCTTCATTGCGTGTCTTAATTGTCGAGTCTGCAGGAGGGATGACGATGACGATGATGAAGAGGAGGAGACACCATTATTAGCTGCAGACGAACTGGAATTAGAAACAATGAGACAAGGATCAGCGAGAAAATCACGATCCCATATCGATGAAATTGAGAGTATTTACAGCGATGATTCACCTCAGAATCGATACGACGTGGATTGGAAGCTTGTGGCGAGCACTTTGGATGTGTTTTCTCTTCTTGCTATTCTAGGAGGAAGTGTGGCCATTGCGGTTGTGTTTTTGGTTCCATTGGTTGCTCAGATGTGAATTGTTCATTTCTATTAAATTGTTAAGCTTCTGTTAAATCTGCTTCGACATTAAATCAGACTCATTATTTGTTAGTTTAACAAAAAAAAGCACACACACAATTTGTTGTACGTTAGACATGTCAACAGTTAAACAAACATATACAGTTTGCATTATTTATGCCCTGACATCCCTCATGTTTTGGCTTTTTTTTTATCTTTGTGCCAAGGTCAATTTAAGTTCTATTTCTCTTTATTTCATTTCATTTATATTTCGTAAGAGGATTATATTTAAAAATAATACTGTACACAGACAAATTATTTGTCATTGATGTTTTATAGAGGATATTCAATGTTTTGAAGTTGGATATGGAATTTATTTCACGAGTGCGAAGAAAAAGTGAAAATATTTAAAAAAGTCTCAATAGTTAATGATATAGTTATGTGTTAGGAAAAAAAATTACAAAAAAGACTATTTTCTAAGTCCATTTCTCATTAGATTTTAAAGCACATCAAAATGTACAAATTCAAAATAATGTTCGTGAGCGAAAATTTTCAGCCAGCAAAAGATATTGCGTGAAACTTACTGAACTCGAGCCCTTGACTATTTCCATACTCTGATATTTGATTTGAAAGATCTCTTTTGGAAAAAAATTATATTTCTTTAACGCGGGCGTATCCAGGATGTCAAATGATTTAATCCATTCTTTTCAATGAGATCTGAGATTTTCTTCAATGTCAGAATTGATATAGATATGGTGTTAAAAAAATATCATTGTAAACTTATCACCCTTCCAAACTTCTAAATGATTTGTTATCTTACGAGTATATAATGAATGTTATGATTGTTATCTACAGCTATTTATCGATAATGGTATATATATGTATATATATATGGATTGTCTTTCTTTGGAAACGTATGATTTGCTCACCAGTTGGGTCCAGTTAGAAAATAAACCACCTGTCATTAAAATATCTTTCACACGTTTAAACATCTGTTAATTTCCACGAAATAAATCCCGGCAGATAAAAGAGAAAAACAACCATCACTCTCCAAAACAGGATGACCAAACAGGCGTTCTGGAGCAACAATATCCTTACAAATTATTTTATCCTACAAAGACAACCCGCATGGAACCTTTCCTTCATTCATTGTGGAGGCATGAAAGTTTAAGTGACCTATTCCATTCACTTAAGATAATGAATCTTGAAATGATTTCAGATTGATTTCAAAGAATCCCTACTTCAACAAGACTACAGATTGTTACAAAACAGATGGAAAGTCTCTACATTGTTTTCGTATCAAGATTTTCAGTAATGAAATTTAACAAGCGATACAAAGAAACCTGATGATCAACAGAAGATGGAACTGAAGAAAACCAAAATCATCAGATAAAGTAGACCTTAGCAATCAAAGGTTGTGCTTAAAAGATCGCCGATACACACTGAAACAGATCTAATGGAAATATACCAGAGAGGTCAAGGTAAGCCATTGTCATATAACTAGCCGAGGCGCTTAAAAAATTGAAAGGACAAGTGCGCTTAAGCAATGCTTAATGGGCCCTTTTTCAGTGCCGTTTTACTTGAGAAGATATTATCAAATTGTTCTTTTTCGGTAATAGTTAAACACAACTGGATATTTCTAATTAAAATCACGTTAAAACATTACCTAAATCAGCATGGATTTAAAACAAATGAAGATTTTTAAATGCTTATAGATACCCAAAATCCGGAAAAGTCGCGCCGAACCTATTTTGAGTTTCGTTTATTTAAATCAAGGGGAGGAGATATTTAAATCGGACACTTGAACAATCTGATGGTGGATCATTGACAGGCGCGTTTTCCGAATGATAATCTTGCGCTATTTTACCTGAGAGAAAAAATCGAATGAAGTTGTATAGATGCCTGTAGCCATAGTGATCAAACTAAGAAATTTGCACGCTTACATTTGAAATAATACAATAAGTATTAACATTAGTTCCTTTAAATTTTAAAATGAAAAAAAGTGTATTTAGATGGCTTTCATTACCGGTATGATTGTCTTGCATGAATATTAAAAATATTTGACGCTTTTATGTATGATGACATTTTAACGACACTAAACTCTCCTAACCCTCCCGTGTTCATAAAATCAAATACATACAAACTTCTCTATGCGGCACGACTTCGATGTAATGATACAAAACGTGGCTATCTTTTACAGTGAGCACCTTTGAGGAATATTTACCTGGGTAGATCTCACGTGACTACCGGTATTTTAAATAATTTATTCCAAGGGTGGGTTCAACAAAGGTCATACAGGTAAATAGCTCTCGTTTGCTATAGGAAAAACATTGAACTTTTCATACATTTTTAATATTTTAAGTACAATCCTAATCTTGTACAAATTTCCTACTTTCACACAAGTTTTATAAATTTATAATGCGTTTTTTGTCATTCGCACAAGTTTGTACAACGTTAGGCTGACAGTAAACAAAAGCTTTGAAATGAATGACCGTCCTCGATTTACTATAGAAAATCATGAATGTCGGCTGACCCCTACCACATTGTATGGCTTTGCTCTTTGTATATTCATGAATTTCACCGATAAAATTTGTTGAATCTTATGGTTTAGATATCAATTAATGATCTGAGAAGAAAAATTATGCTTAATTTGATTCTTCATTTTTTCACATTTTACCGGGGCCCATAAGTGCACTCGTTCTTTAAAAGTTAAGAAATATTGGGAAAAGGTAATGTTAGGAATCGTGTTTCGATTTAACAACAATAGAAATAAAATGAGAATACGGAGAACTATTAATTGAGATATAATTATGCAGAACTTGGTATAAATTGAATCCCTGCTGGTGCGTTTTCGGAGCAAGTAGCACAAGAGTTTTGAAACGTTGAAAGACATTTGAATTCCTCTAGTTACTAAAAAAAGACTAACTTTCCCAGTAAGACAAAGCTCCATATCACTGAATATCTCGTTACATAACGACTAATTATCTCATACGTACGACTTAGTATCTCATTATTACGATTTAGTTACTCGTTAAATATTACGACAAGATATCTCGTAATTACGACTTATTATCTCATACGTACGACTAAGTGTCTCGTTTGTACGACATAGCAAAAAATATTTTCAGGTTGCAGAAATTAAACACGAAGCATTCCATATTAATTTCCAAATAATCTCGTCTAATGACGTCAAACACAAAGACCGTCGCAAGAGATTGACACTATATTAGGCACTTGACCTATCAATTTCAGTTGAAAATATCGAAAAATTAACACACTTAACTTTCAAAGTGTTATCACATAGAAATCAGTTGGAAATGTAAATATAAACTTTAATTCGGTTCCAATGAATAGTTTAAACATATATTAATTAATTTATGTCTGTCTTGAAACTTATTAAAGTTGCTTTACGAAAGCACTTGGCAATTTCCTTTGTCTATTTCCGTACACTGTTTCCCCTTCATGCTCAGATATTTAATTAGAAAAACATCTTTCTTTATTTCATATAACAGGGGCGGATCTAGGATTTCAAACTTTCTCATTACATGATGTCTGTTTTATTTTCTTACACTTTGGAATAATCAGAATTGTGTAAAAAAAAAAAAATTGAAGACTTATTTCTCATATAGATATAACATTTATATAGATAAATCACATATATAAACGGTATCACCTATAAATACTATCAACTATAAATACCTCAATAATATTTGTTATCTTTTTGGTGTTTCATGAATATAAGCTTTTCATCAGCTATGGAATATTCATGTAAAATTATTTTAAAGACTTTTTTTTTCAAGGGATGCTTTATCATCCATTTTCATTAATACTTAGTAGCATTTTTCTCTCTAATTATCGTTGTAATATCGTTGTTATCATACTTCTTTAAAAATGTATGTTTTCACTTGTTTTTCTCACATGATAAGAGTGTCCTTATAATCATTTTGGGGAAGATAAACCCAAAAAATTTGGTAAAATGTCATAGTCTCACGATTCTTGTCATTAATGCAATTAAGTTTTTGACTTAGAGACCAGCAATTGCACTTGTAGGGGTAAAAAAGCATAACAACAATTGTATTTATTTTTTTTCACCGGAATTTTGACAAGCGAATAAAAAGGTTTGCCTATAAGTTTATGTGTTTTGAATCGGAGCATATATATATATATATATATATATATATATATATATATATATATATATATATATATATATATATATATATATATATATAATATATATATGTATATGTATGTATGTATGTATGTATGTATATATATGAATTAATATCTTAGATATATATTTCTCTGTGGTTTTTCATTGATTTTCCATTTAATTGTTTTTTTTTTAAATATAAAAAAAACCCTCAAAAAAGTGCTTTTAGTATTAGAATATTTGTTATACGTATATTAATTTTATTTATGAATAACAAAATTTTGATAAAACTTTACAGTACAACTGTAATTTAAATGCCCGAGACTTTATTGCCAAATGATGTAGTGATCTGATTAGAATACTTAAAGCGTATCGTGCTATGAGACTCTCAGTCTTTGAGTTAGAAAAATGACAGCAACATGCTTAATCTGTTTGTGCCTTCTGCTCTCTCTCGAATACGTTCAGTGTCAAAACTGTGGAAAAAATACAGAAAATAGGGACCCTGGTTGCCCAGGAGGAGGAGGAGGTGGAGGTGGTGGAGGGGATACACCAGCCCCAGACCCAGCCACAACGACAACAACGACGACGACAACAACGACGACAACCACGCTACCACCCACAACGACCACGACCACAACACAACCACAATCAACGACCACCACCACAACAACTGAACCACCTACAACGACCACGACCACCACCACCACCGAGCCGCCTACAACCACCACCACTACCCCGACGACGACCACTACGCCATCTACAACGACAGGGCCGACAACAACCACACCTAAACCGCGAGTGTTTTCCACGGCACTAGAAATGTCAACATTCATCGAGGATACTTTTATAAAGTCTACAAAGACTTATAACAATTTGATATTTCCTCGAAAAAATTTCAATAGGACCATAGAGGTAGACATTAACTTCAGTTTAATAGCAATCACAGAGTTAAATGAAATAGCCGGTACGTTAGAGGTTATTGGGATACTGACTTTGACTTGGTATGATGAGTTAGTGGATGATTCTTATGACAGTGATGCACACGGTAAATTCTCAGAAATTGCAATTCCTCATAGATTCGTCTGGAAGCCTCCTGTCTCTCTGTTTAATTCCGCGTCAGCCATAGTGCCTGTTGGGGATGATTCTAACTATGTTCGAATGTACAGGATCACAGAGGCAACTGATCCTTACAACAATCACGGTAAAATGGAATGGAGACCCGGTGTTGTGACAAAAACTGGATGTGTTGTAGATGTGGCCTATTTCCCCTTTGATAAACAGACTTGTAACATAACCTTTACCCACTGGGGTTACAGTGACAAAGAAGTTGTATTTGTACCTACTGCAACGAGTTTGGATCTGAGAGATTATACACCATCAGACGAATGGACCCTTTCAAATACAAAACTGATTGTTGAATCTCTGGATGGTGGTTCTTTTGTCAAAATGGAAATTACACTAACACGAAAGCCCACATACTATTTGGTTAATTTTTTCTTGCCAATTATCATCTTGGGTATTCTGAATGCTCTGGTTTTTGTCCTTCCTCTGGAAAGTGGAGAGAGGGTCGGTTACTCTGTCACAGCATTTTTGTCATTTGCAGTTTACTTAACTTTGATTGCAGACGGAATGCCTAGGACATCAGAGCCAATGGCAATCCTGAGTTACTACCTTATGTCGATGGTGGTCGTTAGTGCGGTTGCTACCATCATAACCATCTTCACTCTCCGCGTCTACCTAAAGGATGAAGACGACCCTGTACCCTCGTGTCTTGCCCTTTTCATTGCTTGTCTTAATTGTCGAGTCTGTAGGAGGGATGACGACGATGAAGATGAAGAGGAGGAGACGCCATTATTAGCTGCAGACGAACTGGAATTAGAAACAATGAGACAAGGATCAGCGAGGAAATCGCGATCCCATATCGATGAAATTGAGAGTATTTACAGCGATGATTCTCCTCAGAATCGATACGACGTGGATTGGAAGCTTGTGGCGAGCACTTTGGATGTGTTTTCTCTTCTTGCTATTCTAGGAGGAAGTGTGGCCATTGCGGTAGTGTTTTTGGTACCATTGGTTGCTCAGATGTAAAATTTCTGTTAAATTATTAATTTCTTTTAAATCTGTTTTAATATTTAATCAAACTCATAATACCTGATTTTAACACACACACACACACACACACACACAACTTGTACGTTAGACACATCAACAAATCAACAATTAAACAATTATATACAGTTTGCAATATTCATGACCTGTCCTCTCTAATGTTTTTTATCTTTGTGTTGAGTCAATTTTAGTTCTGTATCTCTGTGTATCTGTTTATCTAATTCAAATTAATTTCGCAACAAAGTTACATCTAAAAATTATACTGCAGAGAGACATATTGTTTGTCAATGATGTTTTAAACAGGATAGTCAGTGTTTTGAAGTTAGATATGGAACTCATTTCACGAGTGCGAAGCACAAGTGAAAATATAAAAAAAAAATATCTCTAGAGTGTATTCATGTATATGGTTATGTGTGTAGAAGAAAATACAAAAAGATGACTTTCTAACTCCATTTCTCATCATAGCTTTTATCACAATATAGAAATTCACAAAAGTTCATGAGCAAAACTTTTATGAATAATTTTTTCCCAAATACATCAAAAGATACTATTTCACTCATTACAAACGTATATGTGAATATGTGTATTCATTCAAAAGTTCTTGTCTATTTCTAGGCACCTTTTTTACTCATGCTCTGATATTTGATTTGAAAGATCTCTGTTAAAAGGAAAAAATCTGTATTTCTGTAATGGGGAATATCTAGGATTTCAAATGATTTCATCCACTCTTACCAATGAGGTCGGAGATTCTCTCCAGTTTCAGGATTGACATGGATGTGGGTGTTAAAATATCATTATAAACGTATCACCCTCATAAATGTACTTCTAAAACATTTGTTATCTTACTACAGTATCATGAATGTTTGGATTGTTACCTATTTTTATTTTTCAACGATGGCATATATATATGTCACAGGTGGTGAAAAATCAAGTCTCAACCCGGACTCGAACCCAGGGCCTCTGGTATATATATATATATATATATATATATATATATATATATATATATATAGAGAGAGAGAGAGAGAGAGAGAGAGAGAGAGTATTTGTCAGATATAAGAGCACATTTAATTTTGTTCTTAATGTATTATTGCTTTGAACTGGATTGTCTTTCTTTGAAAACGTATCATATGTACACCAGTAGGCCCAAGGTAGAAATACAGCTCTCATTAAGTTATCTTTTGAACGTTCGAACATTTGTTAATGAAACTCGTCTTCTCCTCGAAATAATTGCCTGCCGATAGGAGAGAGGATCGACAATCATATCCCAAAACTAAATGACCAAGTAAAGCGTTCTGTAGCGACAATATTTATAGAAAGTATTTTATCTTGCAAAGACAACCCGCATGGAACCTTTCGTTTTTTATTCATTGCCAGTACATAAGAGTTTAAGTGACTTTTCCAATAACTTATAGTAATGAATCATGGGATAATTTCAGATCGATTTCAAAGAATCCCTACATCAACAGATTGTTACGAAATGGCGGAAAGAAGTGGAAAACATCAGTTAGAAAGTCTATACATTGTTTCCATAACAAGAGTTTCAGTAATGAAACAAAGAAAGATGAACAGAAGAAGATCGAACTGACGAAAACAACAACAGCAGCAAAAAAAAAAAAACAAACATCAAATAGAGTAGACCACAACGTTTTAAATGATGTGCTTAAAAGATCGACGATACACACAGAAATAGATCTAATGCTAATATACGAGAGAGGTCAAGGAAAACCTTAGCTATTCAACAAGCCGAGGTGCTTTAAAATAAATCGGTATATAAAGTAACTGTGAAGAAGCCAGCTCTGGTAAGATCTAAACTTTTGCAGTCAGCCAGGATGTACACACATTTTTTTTCCTGAAAAATATTTGGGAAAAAGATACTTTATCTGATGAAATTGCGTTTCGATCTAACAACAAAAGGAAAAAATAATTAGAATATAGAAAACTATCAACCAGGATATATACAATTAAGAATATAACTATCAATTTAATTCATGCCGGTGTATTTTCGTTGAAAGTGGCGCAAACGTTTTGAAAAGTATAGAGGAACTTTTAATTTTGCAAGTAACCAAAAAGACTAAATTTCCCAGCAAGACGAAGTTCCATGTCACAAGTATATGTAAGCCGAGACAACTTCTTCAATCAAGAAATGTGAGCGTACTTTCCTGGTCAGGGAGTAGTCCAGACTCAATCCGATTGAGAATATATAGAAATCAATGGGGAAAAAGATTCTCAAAAGTATGCCTTGACACAGATACAAATATGCCAAGAAGAATTTCTGCTGTTATAATAGATGCAAAGGTGGACTGACAAAGTATAGATACATTGAAATCATATTCAACTAATTAAATTCGTAATTTTCTGCTTTCAAAAACTATCTCTTTATTATAAAAAAGATCAAATTTATTATGAGGGAAAACTACAGAAATCTCTTATCCTCCTCTACCATTTTACTAAAAATTCGATTTATTATTTTGAAATGAATCTTTGTAATATCTTATAGAATTTCTATATAAATAAAATGTTTTGTTTTCAAAAACGAACTACGGCTAATTACACATACATAAAAGGATTTACAAATAGTGATGTCTTTCAATAATGCTCGTTGCATCTGAATAGTTTGCAATACGCATATAAATCTTATTTATGAATAATACAACTTTAATTGATAAACTTACCAGTACAACAGTAGTTTAAATGTCAAAGATTCCAGGGCCAAATGATGCAGTAGACTGATTAGAATGCCTAAATTAAGTTTTAACGTGCTTCGAGACTCAAAACCCTAGCGGAAAACATGACGGCCAGAATCGTTCTCTTCTGTTTGTATCTTTTGCTTTCTATCGACTATGTTCATAGTAACTGTGGTCAAAAATCTGATGGCAGTAATTGCAACAAAGGAAAAGGATCAGGGTCCGGGGATACAGAAACAACAACAACGACAACCACCATTCAACCACCTGCAACGACCACGACCACAACACAACCACCAACAACCACCACCACAACAACTGAACCACCGACAACCACCACCACCACAACAGAACCACCGACAACCACCACCACTACACCGACAACTACGACAACGCCATCTACAACAACAGGGCCGACAACAACTACACCTAAACCGCGAGTGTTTTCAACGGCATTAGAAATGTCAACATTCATCGAGGACACTTTCATAAAATCCACAAAGACTTACGACAACTTGATATTTCCAAGAAAAAATTTTAATAAGACAATAGAGGTAGACATTAATTTCAGTTTAATAGCAATCACAGAGTTAAATGAAATAGCCGGTACGTTAGAGGTTATTGGGATACTGACTCTGACTTGGTATGATGAGTTAGTGGATGATTCTTATGACAGTGATGCCCATGGAAAATTCTCGGAAATTGCTATTCCTCATAGATTCGTCTGGAAGCCTCCTGTCTCTCTGTTTAATTCCGCGTCAGCCATTGTTCCTGTTGGGGATGATTCTAACTATGTTCGAATGTACAGGATTACAGAGGCGACAGATCCTTTCAACAATCACGGTAAAATGGAATGGAGACCCGGTGTTGTGACAAAAACTGGATGTGTTGTAGATGTGGCCTATTTCCCATTTGATAAACAGACTTGCAACATAACCTTTACTCACTGGGGTTATAGTGACAAAGAAGTTGTATTTGTACCCACTGCATCGAGTTTGGATCTGAGAGATTATACACCATCAGATGAATGGACCCTTTCAAATACAAAACTAATTGTTGAATCTGTGGATGGTGGTTCTTTTGTCAAAATGGAAATTACATTAGCACGAAAGCCCACATACTATTTGGTTAACTTTTTCTTGCCAATTATCATCTTGGGTATTCTGAATGCTCTGGTTTTTGTCCTTCCTCTGGAAAGTGGAGAGAGGGTCGGTTACTCTGTCACAGCATTTTTGTCATTTGCAGTTTACTTAACTTTGATTGCAGACGGAATGCCTAGGACATCAGAGCCAATGGCAATCCTGAGTTACTACCTTATGTCGATGGTGGTCGTTAGTGCGGTTGCTACCATCATAACCATCTTCACTCTCCGCGTCTACCTAAAGGATGAAGACGACCCTGTACCCTCGTGTCTTGCCCTTTTCATTGCTTGTCTTAATTGTCGAGTCTGTAGGAGGGATGACGACGATGAAGATGAAGAGGAGGAGACGCCATTATTAGGTGCAGACGAACTGGAATTAGAAACAATGAGACAAGGATCAGCGAGGAAATCACGATCCCATATCGATGAAATTGAGAGTATTTACAGCGATGATTCTCCTCAGAATCGATACGACGTGGATTGGAAGCTTGTGGCGAGCACTTTGGATGTGTTTTCTCTTCTTGCTATTCTAGGAGGAAGTGTGGCCATTGCGGTAGTGTTTTTGGTACCACTGGTTGCTCAGATGTAAAATTTTAAGTTTCTGTAATATCTGGTTTAACATTATTATATCAAACTCATATTTTTAGTTGAAAACATACATGCCTGCACATACAAACCCTGTTATATGTTAGCCATTTCAGCAGAAAATGACAAAAATACTGATTGCCTAAGTATGAATCGTCCTGTCTTCTTTATTCTTTGTTTTTTGTCAATTCTGAATCTTTTTATCTGTCTCATTTTATTTCGAAAGGAGTTTTTTTTTTTAATTTGTATTGTATAAGAACAATTTTTTTAACTTGTAAGTATTGGAATTTGCATTTAACTATCTCATTTACTAATGTACATAATTATGCTAATAATTGCGATAGAATAGATCAAAACCACCCTATTAGTAGTCATTGCTTTTATACATGTATTTGTATATTTAAGTGTTCCATTAAACCACATGATTTTTTTAATGTTCATATTATCAATCCAATCAATATTTCAAAAGAGTTAAGTTTATACATTCTTTGGTGTTTCGAGTACGTCTACCTCACTCGTTCGCTTATTCGTATATTAGGACTCCAATTGTCCGCTATGTACATTTTGTTCCATTACATAGGTTACAAGCTCGATATCTGAATAAAATACTTTTCGATCACGTCATTTAAAAGGAACATTTAAAAGATTTTGATTAAATCTGCTTCATAGGAATGTGAAAACAGGTCGGATGAGATAAAGGAGTATAATAAGTGCCATGGAAATCAACAGATTATCGAATTATTCCGATTTGGAGTTTGTTGATGTGTTTTCAGATGTTCTATTTGAAATATTATGGATAAAATGAATTTCTAATCATAAATCCCTGTGACTTTAGGAGATTTTTTTTATTGATTTTGAGGTCAAAAGGTTGAAGGTCAAGATAACAAATTTATTTGTTACATACAATGTTTTCCAGATGACAGGATAACTTCTTTTCTGGTTTTTAAACTGAAAAATCAGTTGAGAACTCTTTCTTACTTAAGAAAGCCCCCTACTGGTTTTGAGGTCAAACGATAAATGATTAAATTCATAAATTTGTAATAATTATCAAATGGAACTTTCGTTTTCTTATGATATCTTTGAATTTCAGAGAGTGCTTGTAACATCTTTTACAATGAAATTCCATTACTCTCTATGACTTGAAAATAAAGAAGCCTATTGGTTTTGAGGTCAAAAAATGGGGGTCATAAACTTAAACATTGTGTACAATAATTTCCATATGATAGGTTAAATTCTTTCTGAGCTTTTGAAATGAAACTTCAAGAGATGCCTCTGACTAACTTATAAAAGACCCTATTTATATATTTTGAAGTCAAATGGCCAATGTAACATACAGTAGCGAACAGTAATCAAGCTCAAAAGTCCATTATAACGATACAAATTTAGAGCAGAGCAAACACGGACCTCTGAAAATCATCAGAGGTGGGATCAGATTTCATGGAGGAGTACAAGCACCCCCCGTCGACTGTTCACATCCGTAATGATATATTTCATTTGCTGACAATGTCATTGTATCGACCATAGAACTTGCAAAATGATGACATAAAGCGAGACTGTTGATATCTTTGTTTCGTCAACTTGTTTGTCAATAGCGTGCCTCGTTTAAGAAATTGTTCGAACGTGGAGTATGCTCTTGTGTATCGAATCAACTGGGAGACATAAACCCCATATGCAGGTGATAAGGGTATATTGCTACATAAGTAAGGGAAGTTGACGATTGAAAAGTTGATCATAAAGTTTTGTTGTTAAGTTACCATTAACGTTCTTTTCCAGTAAAACATCCAAATATGAAACAGATGTGTCAGACTCTGTGGTATCTTTTATTTCATGTTCACTGGGTTATATATCGAGTCGACATATGAATGGATATTACTATTGTTAATTGATGATACGTCGTCGATATATCTAAAGGCCACAGCAAGTGTCTTCTTCTCATGTATGTTTTTAAATATATCCTGCTTAATATGAATACATTAATAGGTCTGCTAATAAGGGAGCGCATTTGGTACTCATGGGAATTCCGACAGATTGTTGGAAGACCTGATCTCTAAAAACTACAAAGATATTGTCAAACAGAAACTCGAGCATCTTTTTCAATATTTACTTCAGAGTACTTGTATGTTCAATCAAAATGTTTTAACAAAATATTCTTGCAAATGACCAATGACAAGGCAAATAAATTTACGAGTCCCAATTTCATTGAAAAAGCAGTTGTCTTTTATGTCAAAAATCCTGGACTTTAATTTATCGTGGGGAATGGATGTACTCGTATAAAGTGTTGAAAAGTCGTACGTTTTCTGAATCCTAATACTTTCAAGAATTAAACAAAATTTGCAAGTGTAATGCAAAAATTCTACTTAACCCTAACAAAAAAATACTATAGTAAACTATAGTTAACTATGGTTTACTATTGTACCAAAGTAAAAACTTTGGAACTTTGATTTACTATAGTTAAAACTTTGGAACTTTGATTTACTATAGTAAAAACTTTGGAACTTTGATTTACTATAGTGAAAACTTTGGAACTTTGATTTACTATATTGAAAACTTTGGAACTTTGATTTACTATATTGAAAACTTTGGAACTTTGATTTACTATAGTTAAATCTTTGGAACTTTCATTTACTATAGTGAAAACTTTGGTACTTTGATCTACTGTAGTGAAAACTTTGGAACTTTGATTTACTTCAGTGAAAACTTTGGAACTTTGATTTACTATAGTAAAACTTTTGGAACTTTGATTTACTATAGTAAAAACTTTGAAACTTTGATTAAGTACGATAAATCCTGTGGATTATGTTTTTGATTCACATTCTTTACATTTTATGATATTTCAAGTTTAAGATTCATAAAAGCTTTAGAGAACATTTTTAAAACCCGACCCCTCCCCTAAAAGAATAATGTACAAGATATGAATTTTAATGTAAAGGTTGTCGCTTGCGCCGATAAATAAGCAATATTTATTTCAATGCATTTAATTTTAATGTTATGCAGATGTAACGTAAGTCTTATTTATGGAGAAAAAAATATATATTATTGTGTCATTTAGAATCAAAATATCTGCTTCATCAACTTCAGTCAACATGTGTTTTTTTTAAATTTATAAATGTAAATATTGCATTTGAATTAACTACTTTGTATATTTAAATAAAGATGTACAACAAAAACCAGCCCCAACCAACCCCATATCCACCCCTCCCCTAAAACGGCTACATAATAAAAAAATTAATAAAAATACATAAGTTGTTAAACTAATGAAAAAACTTTGAAACTTTGATTAAGTATAGGGAAAACTTTGAAACTTTAATTAACTATAATAAAAACTTTCGAACTTTGATTTACTATAGTGAAAACTATGGAACTTTGATTTACTATAGTGAAAACTTTGGAACTTTGATTTACTATAGAAAAACTTTGGAACTTTGATTTACTATAGTGAAAACTTTAGAACTTTGATTTACTATAGTAAAAACTTTGGAACTTTGATTTACTATAGTGAAAACTTTGGAACTTTGATTTACTATGGTAAAAACTTTGGAACTTTGATTTACTATAGTAAAAACTTTGGAACTTTGATTTACTATAGTTAACTATAGTTTACTATAGTATTTTTTGTTAGGGTTGTGTCAATTTTCCCGTTTTCGTCAAGGTGTCTCTTTAAAGAGGATCCCTAATAATTTTGAGATCAAAGTCACAAATTCATATACTAGTATTGCATTAAGTTAGCTCTACTTTTCTTTGAGCTTTAAAATGTTACCAATTGCTTCTGATTTATATCTCAAATAAACGTCTGTCCTTTAGCAGGGGACATAAATTGCTTGCTTTCATGAGATTGATGACATTTTTAATAACATAATACAATTTCAAAAGGTACAAGTTATCCACTATACATTTTTACCAATTGCTGCCGTATTCCTCTTTTTATTGAAGATGAAGTTAAGCGACCGTGACGATAAATTGTAATTTTATGTGAAACAAAGTATCGTTCTATATATATGTCATAACAAAACATCTAAATAGGTGTTCAAAGATCATAAAAATATAATACATGTACAAAGAAGTGCCAAATATGGCAAATATTAATAGCTGCCTTCTGGAATTCCTAATTATGCAATATAATATCAGAACAATAGTTATTTCAATCATTTAATCCCCCCCCCCCCTCTTTGCATTCTGTAAGCTGAATTTTAGAAGTCACCCCCTTTTTTTTCCTCATTCTATCGCATAAATCGAAGAACTATCCAACAACCAGTTCAATTTGAGAAGAGGTTATATTCAGTGACGAACTACACACGTATTAAACAAGCTTAGATAAACATCTCTATTCTGAAGTCAACAGGCAGACTGCGTTTTAACAAATGCATATTACAAAGTGTTTAAGTTATGGCTGTAGTATTCATTATCGGGTGAGCCGTCATTCAAATCTTACAATGCAATATTTAATTAATAACAAAAAAACGCTTATCTGTTGATCTTTAACACTATATAGGT
Organism: Saccostrea echinata; assembly: GCF_033153115.1. NCBI lineage: Eukaryota > Metazoa > Mollusca > Bivalvia > Ostreida > Ostreidae > Saccostrea > Saccostrea echinata. Next base: position 64,249,355 of record NW_026889803.1, read on the forward strand.
TCGAGTTCAATTGGCCCTTCGTAGGTCTGACAAAAAATTGTGCTGGCAACAAGAAACTTTTCCAATTCTAGTTAAATTATTCAGGATCAATTGTTAATTTGTTAAAGGAAACAGATAATTGTCTGCAGCGAGCACAACGTCAGGGGCATATTGTATTTCACTGACAAGTCGTAGATAATTAATTCCTTTTCATAAAAGTTCATTAGTAGAACGCAAAATCTTTACTTCAACACGAACAGATGTAAAATGTAGGGCACATGGCAGTGTCCTTATCTTTATCATGAACGTTGTTTTATTTTTCTCCTTGACCAGTAGATTCCAGAGAAATATTCTATACATGTAGGTACAGCTTTTACTACCTTTATCATATTCTCAACCAGCTTCATTTCTGTTGGTTTTTACCGACACACTAAAACTTCGATGTTCTATAGTTCGGATGTCCTCTAGCTCTTCGCAGAAATCCGTACGTCATTGTAGACATCAACTGAAGTTTCCGTTGTATCCCAAGGACCTTGTCCGAGTTTCCGTTTCTTATCCCAGTGACCTTGCCCAATTTCCGTTTCTATATATCCCAGTGACCTTGTCCAAATTTCCATTTCTCTCCTATTGACCAAGTTTCCGTTTCTATCCCAATGACCTTGTCCACTGTGTATGGTGAGATACAGATACTCCTGTTTAAATCGTAGGAATATAGTTCAATTACACTGTAGCAGTGAAACTTTGCTTTCATTACATTCTGTGCAGATTGATGTCAATTTTAGCTAGGGTATCAGTTTCTTGTTATTATCACACTGTACAGTTTACCCTCAGTAAGACACAGCAAACATAAGATCAACTTCACCACTTTCGTGTGATTGAAGACCCTAAGAACAAGAGGTTCACAATAATGGTTAAAAAGTTCATTACTTATTGTAACAATACATTTGTAACCAAATTTCAATTCCGCAGTAGGTGCCCTGAAATAAGGAAAACGGTTTAAAATACTACTAACTTCTTACGCATTTTTTATACATAACCTCAAGAATTGGATTTTAAGTGATAGTTTGAGTAACTTCGTTTTTTTTTCTACTTTGATATTTTTTTTTAAAGATTTGAAAGTAAGTATTATCTGAAGAAACAAAATGTCTATCCAAAAGTAGAAATATATGATGAAATGAAAACACTTTGTTTTAATTAAAAGCGTAAGTCATACAAATCTATTTAGATGACTCTTTTTCAAAGATTGTTCAAATTTATAGTGAAAAAGACAAAAAAAAAAAAAGCATTAGACAAATGAAATGATTCCCTATGGTTCTTTCAAATGAAGTACTCATTAGGAGTTTTAGCTTAGTTATTTGACCACTAATTATATACTAATTATATACTATTAAATAATTGTCCCTACTGGTTGATGAACGTAGAACCCGGGGACAGGTTTACGTTCTATTTTTTTTTTGACAACATCTGATGTAGCCCTATACCCATCCTACAAAACGAACCTTTGCTAAAAATTTGAATCACAAGGAAAACAACATGTGTTTATGGAACACTGATGCCCCCGTCTGACAGTTCAGGGCAAAAGTTTTTCAAAAATAAGTCAAACTCAAAGGTCAAAGGGTCAAAATTGTTGGTATCCAGGGATAGGTCTTATCACAAGAAATACACATGTGAAGTATGAAAGCCCTAGCACCAACCGTTCAAAAGCTATGGCCAAGGTTATAGTTTGATAAAGTATTGCAAAAGTGGGTCAAACTCCAAGGTCAAGGTAAGGAGACCAAATACGATTATACCCAAAGAAAGGTCTTTTCACAAGGCATACACACGTAAGATATGAAAGCCATAGCTCCAACCAATCAAAGGTTATGGGCAAGTTTAAAGTTTTTGCGGACAGACAAACAGACAGACGGACAGAGCAACAACTATATGCTCCTGAATCTTTGATTACGGGGGCATAAAAATGCATTTGAATGCTAATTGTTCTTTAAGGTGTTTGCGCTTATCTATATAGTGAAATCTTGTAATTATATATAGGTGTGTCACGTACGTGTTACTTTGGTAATCCATTTTGTTTTATGGTGACAAAAAGAGTTAATGATAAAATAGAAATATTTTCACATAGTAGAAAATCAATAGAAAATCGTTCGTTTCTTGATGTACCAGAGTATTTAGTGTGTTTGTGCTATTTCAGTCCTCTCTAAGAAACAACCAGATCAATGTAAATTATATCCTCTAGTTTCAAGAGCTAAATTTCTTTTATTTGCAGCGGAAAATCGATGTAATATACAGCATGTACGGGTAGATTTGGCATGGATAGATCACTGAACACGTTTTTTTTAAATAAAACTATCATTTCATTTGGTGAAAAAAGTCTAAATGATTTCATAACTGCATTTCTTGATTGCATAACATATTGAGTCACAGTAACAGTGTGTCAACAGGTAATTGTCTTGAGATTGTCAGCGCATAAATCAACTACTGGTTAGAGACGAAAAGAGCTTATGTAATAGTAAGGAGTGCGTCGTCATTCCGTCTATTTCCAAATTGCTACGCCTACGTATTCTACAGTTTTGGTCCGATTTCAAATCTTATTTTAAAGTTATAGAATTCAAATATATAACCTACAAATATAAAGAATATTACAGTCCAGCTTTTTAGTTTCTTCATTTCATTGGTTGGTTCTCACTTATCAATCAACAATAATCATGGATTCCGATTCATAAATAAAACTCTATAATTTTTTAGATGCTCTCTAAGAAAAGAATTTTGATGTACCCCAAACTTGAACAGTTTATAATCTTTTCAAAATATAGCTTTGAAATCTTATTATAATTGAAGCTTTGATAACGAAAGAAAGATATTTTTGTAATTAAAAACATGATTTAAGTATGGATTATTAAGTGGAACAAAAGGGAACATCTATAGATGTAGTTAACTGACATAATTACAGTAACACCGACGTCCAAAACACAGCAGATAAACTAAAGATAACACATAGGACATCAGAGTACCGGTAAACACCGACTTCCAAACACGGCAGATAAACTAAAGATAATACATAGCACATAAGAGTACCGGTAAACACCGACTTCCCAAACACAGCAGATAAACTAAAGATAATACATAGCACATAAGAATACCGGTAAACACCGACTTCCCAAACACAGCAGATAAACTAAAGATAAAACATAGGACATCAGAGTACCGGTAAACACCGACTTCCAAACACAGCAGATAAACTAAAGATAATACATAGGACATCAGAGTACCGGTAAACACCGACTTCCCAAACACAGCAGACAAACTAAAGATAATACATAGGACATAAGAGTACCGGTAAACACCGACTTCCCAAACACAGCAGATAAACTAAGGATAATACATAGGACATCAGAGTACCGGTAAACACCGACTTCCCAAACACAGCAGATAAACTAAAGATAATACATAGCACATAAGAGTACTTTGAAAATAAGATTGTGTTATAAATATATATGTTTATATATATATATATATATATATATATATATATATATATATATATATATATATATATATATATATATATATATATATATTTCAAAAATGTTTTCTTACACTAACCTACTGAAGAGCAAATATGGCATTTCTATATGAACTTATCAGGGAGTCTGATGTCATGGACAACCAGATTAATCTACATGTACGTTACATGAAATGTTTATATATCAAAATGACTTATTTTGGCCCTGTGTTTTCAAGATTTATAAAAGATTTTTAGCTAACCTGAGCCAAAGGCCAGTTTTCTGATTAAAAGTGTCCGTCGTCTATCTGTTGTGTGTAGTCTGTAAACTTACCACATTTTAGCTTCTACAGAACTACTGGGCGAGCTTTAACTAAACGTGCCACAAAGCATACTTGGGTAAAGAGGATTTAAGTTTTTTTTTTTTTTTTTTTTTTTTTTTTTTTTTTTTTACAAATGAAGTGCCACGTCCTCTTTCAAGCAAAGATAATTAAGAATTGGTAAAAACTTGGTGGCTTCTTTTAAAAATCTTTTTCCCAAGAACCAATGGACCAGAAAAGCTGAAACTTATACTTTAAACACTATTTATTCAAAAAAAAAAATCTGATCGGATTGTTCAACAAGCAATGCCTAAAACATCATTTCGATACAAAAATTAAAGACAAACGTGTATATAAAATGTACTGAATGATATAACATAGTACAATACGGATAAAGGAACACACACACACACACACACACACACACAGAGAGAGAGAGAGAGAGAGAGAGATGAGCATAAAGTTTAGATAAATGAATACTCACACACACACACACAGAGAGAGAGAGAGAGAGAGAGAGAGAGAGAGAGAGAGAGAGAGAGAGAGGTGAGCATAAAGTTTAGATAAATGACATACTCACACAGAGAGAGAGAGAAGGAGAGAGAGATGGCATAAAGTTTAGATAAATGACAAACTCAGAAGAAATGTTCATCATCGTGACATGAACATAAAAACACTGTGGCCGTACACCATTTGAAATGTTGTAATTCAGCTCATACGGCACTCAAAGTTCATTTAAGTATTTTTGTTAGTTTATTTCATTCAGTTATATGCAGGACACGACCAAAAAAATTTAAAAAAAAAATAATGCATGTAATAATAAAATTCATTATCTTCATGAAGCTAATCACACCTAGGACAAGATGCATCAATTGTTCGACGATGATTTTTTAAAGCAATACACACTATAACTTGCGTCAGTTGAAAATATTTAACTTGAAATTTATGTATTTTGTTTACCAAATAAAGTTACGAAAATGCTGTTAACTACACGATTGAAATCGAACGCGTTAAAAAGATGTCAAATTATATGATTATTTATTTTCCTATTAGGAAAGTAATGCCTCTATTTGAATTAATGTATCACACGACACGGTCACTACTTTTAGATTGATAAACAACATGGCGTCGAGAAAACGAGGTAGGCTGTTTGGTATACAATGAAATTTGATATGAATGGCAAACGTCTTATTCTTAATGATACTTATCTTTTAAAGAAGCCGGTATAAACCATCTACTCTATAATGACAGATATTTACTATTTTTCATAATCATACACAAAATGCAACGTACCTCGTCTTCTGTGATTTCCCGCAGACATGCATGTTTAGATTGTTTACGCCCTTCTTTCATCAATATTGATGAAAAGGCAGCTTAATTGCAAATCTTGTATACTTGCTTTGAAATTACAACGACTTATTTGGTAAAATTTTAAGGAAAGGCCAAAGTATTTTTTTTTTCATTATACATGTTTCTGAAATCATTTTGTTATCATTAGTCTGTAGGGTGGTATGTATACAATGGCTGGTCCTGTACTCATTTTGTCTTGATTGTTGCTGTACATATACGATGGATGGTCTTTTAGGCCTACGGTGTGGCCACACTACGGGTCAATAGTTTTAATAGGTAAAGAAGAGATTTTTTTTAAAATCTTCTGAAGTACAGAAGGACTGTTTACTCAGGTGAGCATTGTGGCCAAAAGGCCTCTTGTTCATTTATATTTTCTTATTAAACTTTGATTGTCTATAAGGTTTCCCCATCCTAACCCCTATAATATGATTTGTAGGTATCTACACTAAATGAGGATGCTTCCATATTGCTATGGCTACGCAGCTCTGTTAAGGCTGCATAAAGGGGGCGGGGCCTAATTTATACGGGAAAAGTTTACTGTGACATCACACAAATATAGCAATTCCTCACAATAACAGAAAATGAAATAATTTGCGGTGAGAGGCGGATCAAGTAATTCTTTCACAGTGAAAAATGCATTTTATTATTAAACAGAATAATATTTGAAAATCTTAGGTAGACCATTAATACAAATCTGAAACGTTTGTTTAGTGCCATTATTTAAAAAATATCGAGAGAATGTACTGAATTAATTCTACCGTGATTTTGTCTACAGGGTGTGCATGTTTCACGCCGAGGTGCCTCATTAAATCGCCTTTTCGCAAGGGCATACACTTAATAGATCTTGACCATTTTTTGAATACACATAATGGACATATTCCTTAACTTGAAAAGTGCTGCTGCTTTCCTGAAATCGATAGCATAACTTAATAAATATATAAAATACTTGGTAAAGGTCACACATATTTCGACATTAGCAAGATAACTTGAAATTTAAACTAATAAAATGCGAATTCTATTTAAAGCAGCAGCACTTTTCATAAACTACAAGTTATGTAGAAACAATCTATTACTTTAATTTTTAATTTTAACTAGGGTATGCCCTTGCGATATTGAAATTTGTTTGTGACCTACATACAGTACACATTACATGCATTTATCACGTGACTATCAAATAACGTGACCAAACCAAATTCAGTACAGAGCGGGGTATACAATGTTATTTCAAATTATGTTAAAGTCATAAGATAATATAGTACCTTTATAAAATTAAAATTAATTTTAAAAAGGTATGTATTTATGCACGTTCATATTCTGTTGATTTCTTCGAAGTACGCCTTAAGGTCAAGATCTAGTAAATAAAAGGAGCCTACAGATTTCTCAAATTTGAGAAATGAATTCCTTTAATGAAGCTTTATAAGTATAGCTTGGTCAAATAAGGTGTTTCGGGGCATAATTTGTAGGTAAACAAGACGAAAAATCATATCTTAAACTTTCATTTTCAATGAAAAATTAAGAAAATCAGTCATGAATATGGGAGTTTTTTCCATATCATATATTAAATGTATCCAGATTGCCTACAGTCTCTCAGAAAACGGTATTTTGCATGTTCTTAGCCTCTTCTTTAAAATAATATTAAATTGAATATAGGTTTCGGGATTACTTTTCACATGATTTCAAATTGAATTCAAGAAAAGTACTTTATTTTCTACATAATTCTTTTACAGCTGTAAAGTACGGGAAAAAGAAAGTTTAATTTGATTATGACGTCATAATGGATCTAGCATCAAAAAGGCAGTCTAAAATCATTTACTAGATCTTGACCTTAAGGTCAAGATCTAGTAAATGAGTTTAGACTGTCTTTTTGGTGCTAGATCCATTATGACGTCATAATTGATTTAAACTTAATTTTTCCCGTACTTTACGGCTATTATAGAATTATGTAGAAAATGAAACATTTTCATGGAATTCAATTTGAAATCATGTCAAAATTAACCCCGATACCTATATACAAATTAATATCATTTTAAAGAAGAGGTCAAGAAGATAAGAAAAACTGTTTTCTGAGAGACTGTAGGCAATATTGATACATTTTCTTTGTCTGAGAAGGAAAAAAATCCCATATTTACACCTGACTTCCTTCATTTTTCATTGAAAATAACAGTTTAAAGTCTCTTTTTTCGTCGAGTTTATCTAAAAATTATACCCCGATATACCTTATTTCGCCAAGCTATATTTGTAAAGGATCATTGAAAAAACTTGTTTCTCAAATTTGAGAAGTCTGAAAGCACCTTTCATTTACTAGATCTTGACCTTAACAGTGCTGCGTATAGTTCCCTTGCTGTTCTCATCAGATTTTGAAATTTTTCCCAGTATAAATCTATGTGAAACTTTGCCCCTCCCCTAGCTACTAGTGCAGCACCATCCCTGTACCATTAATACTCATGATGAAAAAAACTGGAAACGATAAACAATTGCGTGAAGATTTAGAAATCAAATGAAATAAATGTTACTCAAGGGCAACGAATATATAGCTGTAACAATGCCAAACATGCTTTGAAAAAGAACAAATACATGTACTATTCTTTCTTTGTTGTCAAAACAGATGTAGGATTTTTTTTTTTTTTTGGGGGGGGGGGGTATTCTTAATCTTTAAACTTATCTTTACAGTGCATACAATATTCAAAGTTCCTGTAATGTCTTTTAGATTTAAATTATATTTTATTCATTTATTATTATTTTTTCACAAACTTTACATTTGACGACACATGGATTTAGGCTAGAGAATTAATTACTTATCAATTCACGGGGACAATGAAGACATGCGATTTTATCTGGTATCATACATGGAGCAGTTAAGACATAACGTAGACTGTGTATTACTAGATCAGGTGTGATAATAAAGATCCGGATAATCAGATACTGTTATTATCCTGTCATGTGTGATAATAGAGATCGGGATAATCAGATACTGTTATTTTTTTCTGTCATGTGTGATAATAAGATCCGGATTATCTGATAGAGTTATTATCCTGTCATGTATCCAGGCATTCAGGTGATAATTATCTTATAGAATAAGACGAACATTGATCCGGAAAAATCCATCTGCAAATTTACATAACACCTTATTTATTCGATACATTTTCAATTAATCAATGTTAGATCCCTCCGCCGTTACTGATTTTTTTTCCAAAAATGCAATCTTCTCAAGAAAAAAATTATATCGAAAATATTTTATGCTATATCTCTTTCCCCCATTTCAACATGTAATATCAGATTTTAATTCAAGCAGTTTAAAAGGAATGAGATTTTGCACTGTCACGTAAGAGATGTCTTTTGTTAAACCCTGTAGGGTGGAGACAAAGAAAGCTGACGTCACTCCTTGTACGAATTGACGATACTCCGGTAAAAATGTCTCGTTCGTTGTCTTACAGAAGTGAGTGGTGTGGCAAACTGCAATAAATAAATAAATAAAATAGAATAAAGCACATATTTACATTTGTATACAGATCGACGTTCGTTACTTACTTTTTTTTATCATTTTAAGAGATTTCAGTGATTTTTAAAAAAATTCTTTAATTATAAGATTTACTAAAACTTACGCTCAGAATTAAATACGTTTAGTAATCTAAGAATTGTCTGGAATAAAATAAATGGGACATACTTGTAGAAGGAAAGCCTACTAGGATCAAATATTACGGTGGAAATACGCAAAGAGAAAAAGCGTAATAGACCAGAACCCCTAGCTTGATCCGTGAGACATGAATTTCATAGTAGTAGGTTAATAGCTAGTTCTGTTAATTTAAATAGATTGCAACCAGGAAGACAGATTTTCTAAGGTATTTTCAATATATGATTATCTTAGCCCTTCTCTAAGGCTATAACCCGGGGGCGAGGGGACCTGGGTTTCACAATTTGGTAGAAAGTTTTATAAAATTGCTCATAATACTCAAACAAACAGTTTGCTTACGTGATTTTCAATAGTGAAAAGAATTTTGACCAACTTAACCCAACCCTGGACCTGAAAACTGGACCCAGGGCTTAAGATTTTAACAATTTTGATACAGAGTTCACTTCTCATTATACTCATGTAAACGGCTGCTGGATATGTCAACATGCAAGATAATTATGTCGACATGAAAGATAATTATGTCAGCATGAAAGATATTTATGTCAACATGCAGGATAATTATGTCTACATGCACGATTGTTATCGACATGCGCCTTATTTATATCAACATAATTATATCACATGTTGACATGAATAAGTTTACCCAGACAGGCCCGTAGCAACGGTTATTTCCCGATCATGTCAAGGAGCACACGGAGGGTGTGACCGGTCGGCAGGTGATGCTCACTCCTCCATGGCACCTGATCCCACCTCTGATGTCTTAGAGGTCCGTGTTTGCTCTGCTCCTATTTTATATTATTATACTTTCATGTTAAATACTAAAATCTGATTGGTTTAGACGCATTTAACAATCCGTAATGTTACCCTCAGCGTTAGCAACACACTTGACAACGGGTAACATTACGAAAATATCACATGCGTTCAAATCATGCGCGTACGGTTCACCGTAGAATTTTCAAAACGTCGGTTGTGCGTTTGAAAGAAGCCGAATAAACGACGTCAATATAAGCTTGCGTCCGATGTAGCTTACTTGAAAACAACAAACGACAGACGAAACATCCTTGCGAGTGCAAACTTTAGATGATAAAGGACTTTTTGAGTAGCAAACAAACAATAAAGAGGTTGGTAAATCTTTTCCGAAGCTTTCTTATTGAGAAAAATAGAAGCGGGGAGTTTGAAAGCTTTCTAAGCGTGACCTTAACGACGATCTCCGAATTTTTTTTATGACATCCGAAATCAAAAAGACATTCAGTATAATAAAATAAATAGTGCACGTTTTTGAGGGTAACAGTTGAAATTGACACCCCTCGGAAAACCATTGTCAACCTCCGCTGACGCGTCGGTTGACAATGGTTTTCCTTGGGGTGTCAATTTCAACTGTTACCCTCAAAAACGTGCACTATTTATATAATGTTTAATGGACTTTTGAGCTCGAATACTATTCGTTATCTCCACATATTTCATTTCAAAAGTGGGGGGGGGGCTTCCCCAAAAAAGTCTGACCAAAAAAAAAAAAACAAAACAAAACAAAACAAAACAAAAAAAACAAACAAAACAAAAAAACACCCTCCCCCTCAATTGCTGTCCAAATTCTGGAATTTGCCAATGTTCGACCATACGGCACCAAAAAAAGAGGGGACCAGCATCTGAAGGAAAATTTACTATTATATAAAAATTGCATGTAGTTGAGTGTAACATTGAAAATTTTCACCCCAAGAAAACGATTGTCAACCGAGGCGCAGTCGAGGTTGTCTTATATAAAAATTGCATGTAGTTGAGTGTAACATTGAAAATTTTCACCCCAAGAAAACGATTGTCAACCGAGGCGCAGTCGAGGTTGTCAATGGTTTTCGAGGGTTGAAAATTTTCAATGTTACACTCAACTACATGCAATATTTATTATATTATACTGAATGTCTTATACAAAACATGTAACAGTGAACCGTGCGCGCATAAATTCTGCGCAGTCACTATTTTTTGGAATATCACCCGTCGTCAAGCAATGTTGACTGTTGCTACGCTGGAGGGCGTGGCTTCATCATTCAGGGAGTAATAGTATACAGTTATGGAATGGGTATGAGGGAAATAGCAAATTTATGGTTCCCCGAGGGAGGAAATAGTTTCCTGCCGAGGGGAACCATAAATTTGATATTTCCCGAGTACCCATTCTATAACTGTTTTATTATACCGAAACAAACAAAGGAGATTTATTAACTAGAGACTTAGACATATTTTAAACTATAGAGGTATTTATATAAGTAATCCAAAATGCACGTGATTCCAATTTCGTTTAATATATAATGCATCAATACGGAAAAAATAAAATTATTTAAAAAAAAAATAGTAATTTCACTGACATTTCGAAGGATTATCCTTGTCCCTTGTCCTCTTTTTGCTTAGAAATTCCAGTATGATTTTTACATCGCCAGTCGAAATGTTTTGACGTCATAGTTACATTGCTAATAACATAACGTCACGGACTCGAGATTCTTTCAACGCTCCGCCCACTGTTCATTTTAATTGGTTAAAATTAATAATAAATATTCATGAGGGAGTAGTCCCAGGGAGTAGCTCTGATTTTTCAGGGAGTAGTCCTCAAATAGTATCTTCTCGGGGAAATAGACAGTTTTATGGTATTAATTTCATATAGAGTAATAAGAGTAGAGGTATAATAATGTTTTTTAACAAATGTTTCTCGACGAATCAGATTCAACTTATTTACATGAAAGTATAATATAACAAAATACTATACTAAAAGAAGTTGGTTGTACACCTGTCATACTAAAATCAGATTCTCTATATAGAATGGGAACCTTTATGTACACATTATTATCTTGCATGAAGACATAATTACCTTTCACTTATTATTCAATCTGAAATACTAGTATTTTGAAGGAAAAAATAAAAAAAAAATTTCTACTGGAAGATAATCGATTGCAAAGCATTAAAAAAATTAGAAATCAATTTGGCACGAGCAAGAAACTGTATTAAAGTTTCAAAAAGATTGGATTGGCAGTCATATGAAAAAAATTAAATTTTTGATAGAAAGTGTTTCTATGGCAATGGTGGTCTTCTGGGGGAAAATGAAAAATTTTCCACTAGAAAGCTTGAATTATAATGCAAATAAATGTAAGAAATTACTCTGTTGTATTTTAGATTTAATTTTAGCTAACCCTGAAAACAATTGAACCCTCAGTCTGCAGTACCTAGTAAAATTTCAAATCAATTGAAATGCATGTACCTAAATTATATATCAGAATGAAGCTTTATGTTTTATTTTCACAAGTGTAAATACCAAAATTCTACTTTAAAAGTAATTAAAAATGATTTAAATACGAAACAATAATTCAATTCACAATAAGATACATACGTTTCCAGGGCACTGGGTCCAGAATATCACAATGACCAAAATTCTGGTAAAACATAACAAATATTTTATTATATGTATTCTTTGTTTTAAAAAAATAACACTGAAATGTTAATTCGGTAAAGAGTTGACAGTTTAAATGTCGTTATCATTTGTTACAGCCATTTATGACAAAAAGAGTAAGAGATCATCCATCGTAAACATACCACAAAATTATGACAACACGAGTACAGGACCATACATCACAAACATACTGACTCAGTCATGACAATACATGTACTAAATTATACATCGTATACATACAGCCCCTAATCATAACAAAACGTGTACAGGACCATCCATCATGTACATATGTACATGTACATGATGACAATACGATTAAAGGACCATCCATCCTATGCATACTACCCCAATCATAACAACACGAGTAGAGGACCACCCATGGTATAATTATATTAGGGATTTCAATTTGTAATCGGTTAACCGGTTACTCGGTCGGAACGATGGTAATCGGTTAGAAAATCTGTAATCGGTTAGTAGGAAAAAAATTAATATATGTGTAAATTCCTGAAAATTCAATTTAAAAAGTACAAATAAAATTTTCTCAAATGTTAGCATGTTCACCTATCTAGCTAAGCTGATTCAGAGATAATTAAGACTCTCCAGATTGACATCGCGTGGGGGTAATTGGTCACTTTTCAAGTCGTTAATTGCTGTTTAAACACATGTCGTTACCCACCCTGTCCCGTGTCGAAGGATATTCGACCTTAGATAATATACTGACTTTACATTTTCTTACAAATATGGTTATGTCTTTCAAAAAGAAACTTTTCTGTGCTTTTGTTGACTTTAAACAGGCATTCGACACGGTGTGGAGAAATGGGCTTTGGTACAAATTGTTAAATAATGGCATTAGTGGTAAATGTTTTACATTTATAAAAAATATGTATAATGGAGTTAAGTCCCTTGTGACTATGAATGGTTTTTCATCTGAGTTTTACAACTGTAACATTGGTGTACGCCAAGGAGAAAATTTATCGCCTCTCTTGTTTTCTATGTATATTAATGATTTAGAAGAATTTCTCATTAGTAAAAATGTGCATGGGCTATCCTTTAATGCAAGCAGTTCAAATACTGTAGAAAACCAATTTTGGCTGTATTTTAAATTATTTATTTTGTTCTATGCTGACGATACAGTTATGATGTCTGAGTCTGCTGAGGGTTTGCAACACGCTCTTAATGAGTTTCATTCGTATTGTTTACAATGGAAACTGAATGTCAATGTAGACAAAACAAAAATTATGATTTTTTCGAAAGGTCCATCTGTAAAAAATGTATTCTACTACAATAATTCTGTTATTGAAATTGTGAATGAATTTAAATACCTAGGTATACTATTTTCCCGATCCGGTTCATTTTGTAAGGCTAAAAAACATTTATGTGAGAAAGCTCAAAAAGCCATGTATGGTGTTATACGAAAAATTAGACAATTTAATTTACCAGTAGATTGCCAGCTTGATTTGTTCGATAAAGTTGTCACACCAGTACTTTTGTATGGATGCGAGATATGGGGTTTTGAGAACATTGAAATAATTGAACGCGTCCATCTCAAGTTTTTGAAATATATTTTTAATCTGAAAAGTAGTACTCCTAGTTATATGGTTTATGGCGAAACGGGTCGATTCCCTTTGTATATAACGGTGTATATAAGAATGATATCACATTGGGCAAAATTACTGGTAAGCCCTGAAAATAAGATTGTTTATGTTACATATAAGAATTTATTTGAACAGTTTTGTTCAGGAAGTCATAAGAACCCTTGGATTTTATGTATTAAGAATATACTTGATACTTGTGGCTTCTCAAATATATGGAATGAACAGGCCTTTTTAAATATAAAATGGCTAAAAATTATAGTTGAACAACGTCTTAAAGATCAGTACATACAGAAATGGCAAAGTGATATGCGCGATTCGTCTAAAGGTCATATGTATAGCATCTTCAAAACAGAATTTGGATTTGAAAAATATTTAGACTTTCTACCTAAAAAATTTAGAACAATTTTAATTAAATTAAGAACAGCAAATCATCATCTCCCAGTTGAGACTGGGAGATGGTTTGGAATTCCCAAAAATGATAGACTCTGTAATATCTGTAATAATGGACAAATAGCTGATGAGTATCACTATATTTTAGAATGTCAATTTTTCTCAGAATGCAGAAAAAAGTATCTACCTGGTAAATATTGTAATAGACCAAATTTCTACAAATTCTCAGAATTGTTGTCAACTGCTGACTCCAAGGTATTAATCAAACTATGCAGCTACATAGATAGGGTATATGAACAAGTCTGTCCTCCATAATTATTATTATTATTTATTTATTTTTTTGTTACTTTATAATTTGAATGTATTTCCGCCATTTCACGTGTATCTTGTATATTGTTTTTGTATATATTGTACATAGAACCTCATGTACCATTAATTGGTTTGAGTGAATAAATTGAACTTGAACTTGAACTTGGTTTAATGATTTTAATTAAATGGTCGTTGACTTCTGTTACCCTTCCAGGTTAATGTAAACTGTACACTTTTGCATCATGTATTTTGTTCGATATTGTTATTTGTATTTTCTCTGTGTTGTTTTACACAATGTGAGAATTGATTATAATGCATACACTTTGCAGTTACCTATCAAATTATATTCTAAAACAAACATCGTAAGAGAAGCGATAATTCAGACTAAATTTTGATTATGGCGAAAATGCAGAATGACATTTTTTCTGAAAAGGAGATGGGTGAACATGACGAGAGATAAGCCTATAGTGTGACAAACATGAAGATGAAAAATTAAATTTCAATTATATCAAAATTTTCCTTGATATTTCGTCTAACATAAAAATATACTTTATGTAAAATCTCTACAATTAGCAAAAATCCCGCAAAGATTGAAATCATTTGCCTGTGAAATATTAGACACACACAAAAGCGGGCTAAAAGAGTCATTTTCTCATACTATAATACTATTTTTCGATATGCGTGGGTCTTCGCTCCACCTTTTTGAAAGTTAATCCTCAAAGTTTGCATAAAATAAACATTTTTTGGTTACCAAAAATATGGAGCAATGACCCACTATACATTAAAAATATACTTTTATGACATAACGTTCGCAGCTTTTCGAGAAATACTTGAAGTCCATTAAGTCAGGGGTCATATCACAAACATGATTTAAATGCCACACACCATCAGGACTTGTGTTGTCTAGTGGTTAGCGTGCTAGTCTCGAAAGAAAATGATACTCAGGATTTTTATTGCTAGGGTTCGAACCACACGAATACCACATTAATTTTTTAATAAAAGAATAAATTTTGCGGAGAAAATTTTCCTCAGAAAAGTTTTGTTTATCATAATTTCATAAATTTCAATAATGAGAACTTTACTCTAAATACTAAATTCACAAACTGAACGTGGTTTTTATATATCTGAAGCTATAGGCTTTCTGCACGCTATGTTCGCCCATCTCCTTTTCTAATGCATCTACGACCTTAGGATGTTTTAGGGGTATTTTAATTTTTTTTCTCTTTTCTTTTTTTCCTTTTTTTGCCCATTAAAATTGAAATACAATATATGTAGTATTCTGATCATATATAAATATAAGCATAATATAACTACATGAACATCTTTATTGGCTTACTTATTCGAGTGTAGCTATGTCGAGAATTTTTGATACGATTAACCGACTAATCGGTCGGAACGTCTTGCGGTTAACCGATTGGCAATTCTGTATTCGATTGCGATCCCTAAATTATATAGATCCCTATTCATCACAAAACAAGTATACATACCACCCCAAGCATGACAACAATGCAAGAGACCAACAGTCGTATACATTCCACCCCAATCATGACAAGACGGGTACTGGACCATCCATCGTATATATACCATCCCAATCGTGACGACAAGAGCAAAAGACCATGAAATATGGATATAATGAACAGTACTCAAGATCAAAGTCCATTCAAACAATACAAATCAGGAGCAGAGCAAACACGGACCTCCAAAAACATCAGAGGTGGGATCAGGTGCCTTGGAGGAGTGAGCATCCCCTGCCGACCGGTCACACCCGCTGTGTGCTCCTTGTCATGATCGGTAGATAACGGAAAAATCCGTCGACAATTCAGTGTAAATAATGGCCTAACAATTAGTATGAAAAAAGTCAGTCAGCATATGACTTAATGGTGGATTGTACTTGTTGACAAGCTCATTGTATCGACCATAGAACTTACGAAATGATGACTTTAAAAGAGACTGTTGATATTCTCATTTCATCAATTTGTTTGTCAATAATTACCTCATTTTAGAAATTGTTCATACGTAGAGCATGCTCTTGCGTATCGAATCAACTGAGAGATATGCACCACATATGCAGGTGATAAGGATGTATTGCTGCATAAGTAAGGGAAGTTGACGACTGAAAAGTTAAAGTCATCGCGTTTATCATAAAGCTTTGTTGTTAGATTATCATTTAAGTCTTTTACTAGTAAAATATCAAAATATGAAACAGATGTGTCAGACTCTGTGGTATCTTTTTTCAACCTCAGGGGGAAATATCGTGTCGACATATGAATGGAAATAACTATTGTTGTTAATACGTCGTCGATATATCTAAATGACGAGTTGAAGGCCACAGCAGGAGGTTTCTTTTTTCTCATGTATGAGATTTTGAATAAATTCTGCTTAATATGAATACAAAAATAAGTCTGCTAACAATGGGGCGCAATTGGTACCCATGGGAATTCCAACGGATTGTTGGAAGACCTGGTCTCCAAAAACCACAAAGATATTGTGAATCAGAAATTCAATATCTTTTTAATATCAACTTCAGAGTACGTGTGTGTACAATCAGAATGTTTTTTAACAAAATAATTTTGCAAATGACCAACTAAAAGGTAAGTACATTTATGAGTTCCATTTTTAATTTTTTATTGAAAAAGCAGCTGTCGGTGATATGTCAAAAAGCCTGGACTTGGGGAATGGTTGTATACCGAGTTGAAAAGTAAGTTTTTATGTTATTGATTTTGGTAAAATTTTGTGATTTCAAATTTTCCACATGTTCCTTGGAATTTTTAAGTATCCACATCTGATTTTCACCACTTCTCGAATACATTGTTGCACAGTACTCTTGGAGTTTCTCCTTCACTACTGTTAATATTTTAGCGAGAAGTAAAGAAAGGGGCACGGTAGAACATTTACTGAAACCCGCTATGTATCTTTGTTTGTAAGGATTTTTATGAAGTTTTGGAATCCAATCCATCGTATACATACCACCCCAATCATGACAAATCGAGTATACATCGTAAATATAAATGAATATACAGGCCTTTCCATCGTACAAACCGCATCGTTCACTTCCCGCCAATTTTATGACAAATCGTCTATCATACATACCGCCACATTCATCGCCACATGATCGTACATTTTACTTACCGCCACATTCATCACCACACGAGGACAGGACCATATATCGTAGAGCTTATTGTAATCGAATCCAGGTATGGCACATTTGACACCCTCCTCTGAGAGTTGTGTTCCATACATCAGAGCGGGCATGCCATTCTTGATTGGGGTTTCGATTTCCGTAGTAAAAGGCTCCAGGAAAATGGTGGACTGTAAGTAAAACTCTGCTCATATTACATGAAACAAGAGGCAAAGGGCCTTAATCGTCACTTGAGTATAATACAACACCATAAAGGATCCATAGAAGTAAAAAACAAAAACAAATCAGGATAAACTGATATGTGAAGCTACATGTAGCCATAAAGCAAGATAAATTTAATGATTAGGGATCAACAAAATAATTATTCAAATGCTCTTACAGAAATCCTAAACAAGATCAATTTACTTGCGTATACCTACCCTCATTGGTCACTGTTATTTTGAAAACAAGGTTTAACAAAAGTTCTTGAACACTATTGGTAAACCCATCTCATACCCTCTCACATTGGCCCCTCTTGGTCTAAGATAAGGTATTTTTTGTCTCATTTTTCTTTATCTCTAATTAACCAGTCTACCTGACCATTAACTTTTAAATTACATTATACTAGTATACAGTGATTAATTATCATAGGTGAATAGCAAAGGGGAATAGCTTCTCTCGGTAGAGGACACATTAATAGAGCCCTGCTCAGCACCAGGACACTTGACCGAATGGTCTGGTTAACCACTACCCTGGGACCACAAATTTCAGATTCTGGAAGATGCACCCTTGTTCATCATAACTATGCACGATGTTTATCTGCTTAACACCCAGAAGAAGATTTTCAAAGAATTAATGCATTTTCACAATATTATCAATAGAGCCCCATCCTAACTCATGAACTCCTGACCCAGGGGTCATGAAATTCACACTTATTGAATAGGCATCCTTGCTCAATGGACTATGCATTTAGTATGTTTGCTAAATACCCAGGAGCAGAGAAGATTTTCAAAGAAATAATTCAGTTTCACTACATAATCAATAGAGCCCTGCTTTAACATTAGAATCATGAAATGGATTTCAGAATTTTAGTAGAGACACCATTTCTCTTCAAAACCATGCACTTAGTTTATCTGCTAAATATCCAGAAGCAGAGAAGATTTTTCAAATGCATTTTCTCCCAGAACCAGAGCCCCCTAGAGACAGTGGCCGAGCAATTTATATTTCAGAAGAGGCACACTTACCCATCATAACCATGCACTAAGTATGTTTGTTAAATACCCAGGGGCATAGAAGATTTTCAAAGAAATAATGCATTTTTATGATATATTCAACAGAGCCCAGTCCAAACACCAGAATCCCCGTCCCTGAGGCTATGATTTCACAATTTTGGAAGAGGCACTCTTGCTCATCATAAATAGGCACTTACTTTGTAAGAGAAGAACATTTTCAAAGAAATAATGTATTTTCATTATATAATCAATATATTAGCCCCCCCCCTCCCCCGTCGTCCAAAAGACCAACATCCGACCCTGCGGCCAAAAAATTGGAAGAGGCATCCTTGCTCACCAGTTAGTTCATTAGCTAAATAGGTAGCAGCAGAGACGATTTTCAAAGAATTAATGCATTCTCACAATATAATCAATAAAGTCCTGTCCTAACACCAAAATTCCTGACCCTGGGGTCATGGAATTCACACTTATTGAAGAAGCATCCGTGCTCCTCATGACTTTGCACTTAGTTTGTTTGCTAAATACCCAAGAGTAGAGAAGAAGATTTTTCAAAAATTACTACATTTTCACTATATGATCAAATACAGCCCTTCCCCCATCACCAGAACTCCTGACACGGGGGGCCAAGAATTTCACAATTTTGGAAGAGGTACCCTTGCTTATCATAACCATGCATGTTAATTATCTGCTAAATACACGGGGGGAGAGAATATTTAAGAATTTATGCATTTTCACTATAAGATCTAAGAGCCCCACCCTAAGTCAAGAATTCCTGACCCTGGGGCCATGAATTTCACAATTTTGATAGAGGGCTCAATGCTTTTTACAATCATGACAACAGTTCAACTGCTTATTGTCCAGGAGTACAGAAGATTTTTTACAGAATAGAAGTAATTTTGATGGATTTAGTCCTACCCTTCAGCCCCCAAGGGAGGGGATAATGAAATTCACAATTTTTGTTCCTCTTCATTCATATACTAGTATGCTATATGCTAAAATTGGTTGGAATCGGTTGAGCGGTTCAAGAGAAGAAGCTGAAAATGTTCAAATATTAACGGAGGACGCAAATCACACGTCGCACGACGACGGACAAAAACAAATAGAATATGTCACCGGAGTGACTCAGGTGACCTAATAGAACAATTTAAATTCCAATACAATTCACTGTCAATTACAATTGATTTTATGCAGAAACAGAAAAATATCTCTTTTGTATTTTCCGACTAATAGCGTCCCAAGAAACAGAAATGGTGTCTGAAGGAAGTTTGTCAGTGCGATATTTCAATAATTTATTTGAAAACAGTTTTACTGTTAACATTACAAAAAAGCTAGTCATTTTGACCTTGAATGCTGAAAAAGCTTACAATCGTTTTGAATATTTCTGTAAAGTTTCAGGAAATTTCATTTTGCAATATTTAAGATATGAGTTCTAGTATATCATGTATTGAAAAAGATACACCAATCAAGGATGTTTACCCCTGATACTTTTGTAATATTCACCATCAAAAGCTTAATATCCCCAACCCCCAATCGAATCTAGAAAAATGATCCCTGATTGTCCTCTTTACACTGAAAAAAACTCGGAATTTAGATCAATTTATAGTATATTTTGTAAATGGGTACAAAAAAGTATGTTTATTTAAAAATATCAAAGTACACGTAGTGGAGCATTGATTGATCATGAATATCAAAAGAAAGAGGTTAATATATCGATTTGCAAATATATCATCTTTATAATATTCATGGTCAATGGTGGTAAAATAAACCTTAATGCGTTTCCTTTCCTGCTCAGAATACAAAGGACTAGGATTATAGTTTTATGTTCTTGTGTCAATAGTTTCAACGACCTGTCCTCAAAGGTAACTGCACTTTCATTGAAATAAGTGAAAAGGGTATCGATTGTTTTCGCTTTTTTTCAATACCACCTCATTGATTCCCCATTGTAAAGAAAAGGGTGAAATGTATGTGTTTGTGTTGGTCAGATGGATTCATACTAACGTTCTTTCAAAACTGTTAGTCATACCAATAGTCTCGAAAAATAAAACACGTACTGTGAATAATGCGCCTTTTTCTTTGATCATCTTCATGCTGATGTCACATCCGGAAGAATGACAAAGCAACCCTGTTAAGTTAAACTTCGGTGTGGAAAGTGTTTTATTTCTGAAATACGTCTCCAGCTGAAGAAAAATTTTATATCATTAAGTTTTTAATTCACTTCAAACTCAATTGAGGCACATTTGGCTCTGCATTGATCCTTGCCAACTAATATTCTTTCACCACCCACACACAAACCAGAGAAAAAATTCTACCGCATAGGTAAGTTTTAAGAGGGTTGTTCTAGAGCCTTTTTAATATTAAGGTGTAGTCTTTAATTTATGCGATACCTTAACTGTCAACTTGAAATAAGTAATACTAGTATAGACAGATTCCTACCCACGTCAACTCCTTAAAAAATTTATCAATATCCTGTTTCCCATAATTTGGTTTCTGAGGAATATATCTATCGTCATATACAGGAAACTGGTAATCCACTCCAAACACGAAGAAGCCGTGTGATGCAATAGAAGACAGGACTGTAGAGTATAATTCTGCCAATACATAGGTGTTGAGGCCGCCCAGAAAGTACACCACAGGATAGTCACCAACCTCTAGAGGGAAAAACGCTGGAAAATGCCAAAAGAAGAAAACATTTGTTGTACAAAAAAAAAAACAACAAACAAACAAACAAAACCAAAACCAAAAAAAACAAAAACAAAAAAAAAACAAAAAAAAAAAACAAACAAGAGGCCCAAGGGCCTTAACGGTCACCTGAGTATAATACAACAATTTAGAGGATCCATAGAGTATAAAATGAACTGAAAGGTGAAGCTTTGTTGCCCAAAAGCAAGAAAAATAGGGTGATCAGGATTATCAAAATAATTAGTCTAGTATTCATTAAAAGTTCATAAATTGGGTTCTAATCTGTTCCCCATTTATCACTCTCACCAGACAGTATGTTAAGAAACTATCAGTGCTTCTGTACTCTTTTAATTCCTTGTGGAAATCTCTTACATTGGCCTGAGTAAGACTCTTGGTCTTTGATGAACATTTAAGGTACTGGTATTCCATCCCTAATAGCCTCAGATTCAATGAATTTGAATACATAACAGATGTGTACGGGTGGAATACTCAGAATATTTAGACATAATCTACATTTATTACTATTAGCAGTAAAGAATGGAAGTGTCCTAATTTATGACTTGACCTTTGTTGAAGAGTTATCTCCCTCTTTTTTTAAGTAATAAAAATCAATTTTAAAAAAATATACGATAAAAAAATTGTTTTCACAATTTTGGTAGAGTCACTCTTGCTCATCATAACTATGTATTCAATTTGTTTCAATAATACCCAGGAGTAGAGAAGAAGATTTTCAAAGAAATAATGCATTTTCATTATATAATCAAAAGAGCCCCGCCCTAGCACCAGAACCCCTGACCCAGGGGCCATGAATTTCACAATTTTGGTAGAGTCACTCTTGCTCATCATAACTATGTATTCAATTTGTTTCAATAATACCCAGGAGTAGAGAAGAAGATTTTCAAAGAAATAATGCACTTTCACTATATGATCTATATAGCCCCGCCCTAACACCAGAACCCCTGACCCTGGGGCCATGAATTTCACAATTTTGGTAGAGTCACTCTTGCTTATCATAACTATGTACTCAATTTGTTTCAATAATACCCAGGAGTAGAGAAGAAGATTTTCAAAGAAATAATGCACTTTCACTATATGTTCTATATAGCCCCGCCCTAACACCAGAACACCTGACCCAGGGGCCATGAATTTCACAATTTTGGTAGAGACACTCTTGCTCATCATAACTATGTATTCAATTTGTTTCAATAATACCCAGGAGCAGAGAAGAAGATTTTTGAAGAAATAATGCACTTTCACAATATGATCTATATAGCCCCGCCCTAGCACCAGAACCCCTGACCCTGGGGCCATGAATTTCATAATTTTGGTAGAGGGCTCAATGCTTATTACAATCATGCCAACAGTTTGACTGCTTGATGTCCAGGAGTAAAGAAGAAGATTTTTAAAGATTGCATTAATTTTGATGGTTTTGGCCCCACCCCTCAGGCCCCAGGGGGCCAGGGGCCACGAATTTCACAATTTTTGTTCTTCTTCACCCATAGATGCTATATGCCAAAATTGGTTGAAATTGGTTCACTGGTTCCAGAGAAGAAGCTGGAAATGTTCAAAAGTTTACGACCGACGAACGACGACGGACGAAAAGAGATAGCAATAGGTCACCTGAGTGACTCAGGTGACCTAAAAATTTTGTAAAAGCATCCTTGTTCATCATAACTATACACTTGTTTCTTTGCTTTATAACCAGGAGTAGAAAAAATATTTTGAAAGAAATTATGAATTTTCACTATATAATCAGTAGAGCCACCCCCCCCCCCCCTTTCACAAGAACCCCTAACCCTGGGGCCATGAATTTCACAATTTTGGAAGAGGCATTTTTGCTTATCATAACCATGCAATTCCTTTGTTTAAATAATACCCAGGAGCAGAGAAGATTTTCAAAGAATTGATGCATTTTCACTATATAATCAATAGAGCCCCACCCTAACAGCAGAGCCCCTGATTCAGGGGCCATGAAATTCACAATTTCTGAAGAGGCACTCTTGCTCATCATAACTATGTTTTTAGTTAATTTCTTTAATACCCATAAGCAGAGAAGAAGATATTCAAAGAAATAATGCATTTTCACTATATAATCAATAACCCCCCCCCCCCTTCACCAAATCCCTTGACCCAGGGGCAATGAAATTCAAAATTTCTGAAGAGGCATTCTTGCTCATCATAACTATGTACTTAGTTAGTTTATTTCATACCCATAAGCAGAGAAGAAGATTTTCAAAGAAATAATGCATTTTCACTATATAATCAATAGAGCCCCCCCCCCCCCCTTTCACCAGAACCCCTGATCCAGGGGCCATGAAATTCACAATTTTGGAAGGGGCATTCTTGCTTATCATAACTGTGTACTTAGTTAGTTTATTTTATACCCAGGAGCAGAGAAGAAGATTTTTGAAGAAATAATGCACTTTTACTATATGATCTATATAGCCCCGCCCTAGCCCCAGAACCCCTTACCCTGGGGCCATGAATTTCACAATTTTGGTAGAGGGCTCAATGCTTATTACAATCATGCTAACAATTTGACTGCTTGATGTCCAGGAGTAAAGAAGAAGATTTTTAAAGATTGCATTAATTTTAGTGGTTTTTGCCCCACCCCTCAGGCCCCAGGGGGGCAGGGACCATGAAATTCACAAATTTTGTCCCCCTTCACCCATAGATGTTATATGCCAAATTTGGTTGAAATTGGTTGAGCGGTTTCAGAGAAGAAGCTGAAAATGTTCAAATGTTAACGCACAACGCACGACGCACGACGCACGCCGACGGACGAAAACGGATAGCAATAGGTCACCTGAGTGACTCAGGTGACCTAAAAAACAATTGCATTGCAAATGTCTAGTATATTGGAAGGTAGTAAACATAGTAATCAAAAGCAAAAAAAGCCACTGTTTCTTCTTTTTGCAATATTTGAAGTATTAAAAGACAATTTTACCAACAGTGTGCAGCGGACTGCCATCTCCTGTCTCGCTCAGTGTAAGTTGTCCGACTCTCAGAAGACCCTGCTTGTACGGATTTCCGTAGTCCACGTAAATTCCAGATACAATAACAGCTTAAGGAGAGAAACAGGGGATAATATTCATAATGTGTAAGTGACTTATTTTTTGATTAACGATGCAGACATTCAAAATAGAGACATACCTTCCAGACATAAGCTAAGCAATGTTAGTTTCATCCTGACCAGTCAGAGTTTTTTTTATCTACCCAGACATAACAATAAACAACGGAGTATGTCACATGCATTCTTGTGATAACGGTGAACCTACATATCCATGTATACCTGTTATTATCTATAAAGATATATTGTACAATTGCAAATATTGTGACCTCTGTCAATATACAAGATGACCATTGGTAACAAAAACCATTCTGATAAACTTGTTAAACCCATTCTCGGAAAGGAAAAAACATATACATTCGGCTACCGGTACATTTAGCCGCATATTGACGTAATTATACTGCTAAGTTACTGCGTATTGAAATAAAGGTAAAATCTTTTTAAAATAGCTTTGGAATACAGTATTGAATACAGTATTGAAATAAAGGTAAAATCTTTTTAAAATAGCTTTGGAATACAGTAACACTTTATCCAGTGCATAAAGTGGTAATGTGTGACAAAAATATTAAAAATACTCATTTTGTCTATAAACGGAAATGATTGTGCATTCAGGCATTCAGTTTCTCTTCCTGTGCTTTGTGACCTATCATAATTCTTTGTGAAGCGTTAATATTGCAAGGACCTCAAAGATATACTATTAAGAAATGAATATCTTAAACACTATAAAACATGTTCGTTTAATGTATTACAAATGCTCGTAACGAATAAGTTCTGTTGCAAAAGCTTTAAATCCGGCGAATGTTTCTTCTCCGGCTGGGATGATGTAGGAAGTTGGTGCCACAAAACCGTGGAGACCTGTATCCCGGAGCTCCACGGTATAAGAGTACTTGACGCCACATGCGCCCTTGGCATAGTCGTCTGCTCCACCAGCCGCAGCATCTTTAAAAATAACAGTTTCTTCTTCATCTCAGTCATGAGCAACTGTATGGGATTCAATTTATTTTTAACAAGGTGCAAAAAAGAAAATTCAAAATACAGAATTCCATTCATGAAGGTTAGGAAAGAAAAATCTAATACAGATTGAATGACGAAACCTACAGAGAATCCTTGTGAAAACTTACATAAGACTCGGGTATCCTCGCCTACGGTGAAAGATTTTCCATGAGTATGACGAATAGCTGTTGCTGCTGTTCGCCCAAGGTGATCCTTTTGAAACAATAACAAAATGAAAACCATATAAACCTAATAGATTTTCAAAGTCTCAGACGCTCTTTTACTATTTTATTGAATATAGAAGCCAGAGAGGTATAGAATATCTGAATCACTGACATATGTTCTTTTATAGACTACTTACCAGATCCCGGTAATCGGCCGGTAAGACAGGGGTGTATCCCCACGGGTAGATCCAGTATTGTCCATATGTATGTACGTTAAGGTAAGCGAGGAGATTGCCATGCCCGCAGAGGAAATTCTGGATATTCCTCGTTTCTATTTCTGAGGAAGCATGGGTACCTGAGTGGACTTCTTCACAGGGGTTGTGACTCCCTCCATTGTCTGGAGGACAGAGATGGATTATGACACACATAAACACCTGTTCAAGGTACAAACTGTTTTACGGAGGGATTCATAAATATTGACATACATGTGTAGGGAGCTTGCATATTTATCAATTTATGAGTATCCGTACTTACCCTTAATATCTAGTCCATCAATTAAACTTCAGTTAAGGAATGAATTTATTAGGTACCCATTTTATACGGTATAAACTGTGTTGGGGCAGTTTACGCTTTATAAACCGCGAAGCGGTTTATAAAAAGCGTAAACTGTTCCAACCCAGTTTATACCGTATAAATTGGGTAGGTATTAATTTCATTCCTTATAATTTAATTTCCATTCATTTAGTGTAAGAAAAAAAAGATTGCCCTTAAAAAATGTCTTTAATTTGTACTAAATTTGAATGTAACGTCAGGCGGATCGATACGTTTTTGACGCAAGTCATTGTGACGTAAGCAACCCAATTTATACGATATAAAGTAAATTTTTTATCCAATCAAATACCGCGTTACAAACAGAATTAAATTATTGAAATATAGAATTAAGTCGTTCAATGTTTCGTCAAAATACCCTGTATTATATCTAAAAAGACATGATTGCTGTAAGGGCGATAACTTGCTTACTCTCTTCTGTGCGATCTCGCCTCATTCCAACTTCAATTTATATACATTTAAGTCTCTGTATGCATCAATATATAAATTCTATTCGTAAAAAGTATGTATTTGTATGCCTCCTAGGGGACTTAGTGAAATTAAAAGTGCTATTCTGTGACCATATAAAACTGCAATGAATTACGGTTTATTACCTGGATTCCAGTGGTAAGCAAAGTTTCTGTTGAGATCCACACCATTACATCCATGGATAACAGGTCTTCTGTTCTTTCTCCACATTCTGTCCTACGAATGGAGAGAGGAAAATCTCTATATAGTATTTTGCTTATTCTCATAAGTACTAACTTATTACAGCCGAACGAGTCTATTATTAGAAAACATCGGAATACTTATATTACTCAATTAATTGTAATTGTAATAATATTAGGATCAGTCAGCAACAGTTTTCGATTAGATTTGTTTATATCTTACGCGTGTTCGACCTTAGTCGTAGCTGTCTGGATTCACTGTGTGTTCGATTAGATTTATTTACATCTTACGTGTGTTCGATTAGATTTTTTTTTAATCTTACTTGTGTTCGACTGTACTCGTAGCCGTCGGGGTTCACCACAGGGGCGAAGTAGAAATCAAACGTTCCTAGCAAAGTCTCGATGGTTCTATCGTGTGTTGGATTGTGTGCCATCTGTAAATCATGGAAAGTTTCCATGAATTCACAAAAAATAATAATAATAATAATAATAATAATGATAATAATTTATACTTTGAACGTTATTGCTAACTATGTATTTGAATCCAAGTATATAAAATTGTGTAGACTCTCTTCAAGTAAAAAATAGGCTGATGTAGGTTAACAATGATCAGGTACAGTTTAGCAAGGTAGTCACGTTATAACAACATCACCTGGTCAATCATGTAGAGGACTGTGGAGACGGCCAGCCATTCCCGTGCGTGTATACCGCCGTCTACATATATAGCCTTTTTGCTGGATCCAACATTATTGCTTATCTACAAGAAATGAAATCAGAGACTGAATTCAAGAAATACTTTATTTTCTTTAGAGACGTGCATAAGATGTAAAATGTTTTGTTTTCAGTTTTTATTTATGATACCCAGTCGAACAATTAATTTAGTTAATGATCTCTCTCTCTCCCTCTCTCCATAAAATGCACTGAGTGTACCTAATATCTGCACTGTTATTCAGAATTCGCTAAAACGACAATTTCACAGCATGCTGAAATTGAGAACTCTATTAAAAATATTAAGTTTTTAATGTAGAGCAATCTTTTTTTTAAATTCGCAATCTTTTTTTTTAAAATTCCTTAAAAATATTTTGTGAAAGTGAGTTATTTTATTTTACTTTATAAATTATTTCAAATTTTTAAAAAGTTATTAATGAAAAGTTGATTCATGATTTATAATCCATGATTAATCCAGTGTGTGTAATCTAAAAATCTTCTCTTTTTTCTTTTTGTTTTTGTAACATGATGTATAACTCACTATGATGGTTGTTGTAATTTTATACAAATATTTTATACACTTACCTTTATGTATTTAATTGTTCTCCCTTCATATGTATGCCCCATGGAATGTACAGTCACACGAGAATTAGAGGCCAAAGAATCAAGGTAAGAATTTATCTGAAAAAGTTATTAAGTTTTGAATTTTCAAACTACTGGAGTATAGTTTCTTTGAGTGAACAGTCTATTGAGCAATACATGTACGTACCGAAGCATGGTCATTGAAAGCGCCAGTACTGAACGAGGTTGCTCTACGGGAACGAGTTGGTTCTGTATTGTCTATCAATCTGTAATACACTTATTGTATTTATAGAAATTCTAAATATATAAGTTTTATAACAAAGAAAATATTGAAATTCTTCATAAAACAGCTTGCATAAAAACCACAAAGAAATATGTATACTGGGTGTAATTCAAAATTATTTGTTTGCATGTACATACAGGATAAGTCTTAACTCACAAGAACCTATCACCATTCAAGGAATAAAATTCTTACACGGACTTAAACAATTCTTACAAGTCAAATCCGAAATTTGTTGCAGATGACCTACTTTTGGAGATCAATGATCCATTGTTTTGCTTTGAGACCAAGGGATTCAACGTCATGAACAAAGTTCGCTATTTGTTCAGGGTTCACGCGGACGTCAAACGTCTCGTTCAGGAACCTTGGAGATTTCCAGATGTCCAACTGTAAAACAAATATCCACTGCAGTGTGATCATTGAGTTCAAAAATTTAAATTTATTTTATATTTAGCAGTTCTGTCGTAATCATCTTGATAAAGACCAATCTCTCAGGAATAAATCTCATCCTGTTGAATACTTCACTATATACAAGGAAGGATGACTATTCGAGTTCTTGTTGAATATGTTCAACGGTTGTAATTGGTTGATATCACTCACGTGGTATTTCTGAGCCAGTGACATCAACTCGTGAACATCTCCAATTGTTTTGGGCAATATCTGAAGGACACTATGGCTGAAAATATAAAAGATATTCTACATAATTCTGTTTTCAGTGTCAATACTGATACACACATTCATTTCATTCTTATCGATAATTACTAGTACTTTCTTTTTGAATAATTACAGAACTGCATTTAGTTTGAATTATTCCAAGCAATGAGCATTTGAATTTTTCAAATAATTTAGTATACTCCAAAACCTCAAAAGTATACATGACTTTCCACATTTCTTCAATGTTGATTTATAACACTTTTTACCACCACCCCCTCCCCCAAGAGGATAGTGCCATATTTTTGCCTTCACTCCTGTTACCTACATTTCTATCTAGATTACACGGCTTTACAATTACTTTGCATTACTAGGTATCAGAGACAAGGTAGAAATTATATATACAATTATATTTTGATACATTATTTATGCTGAAATCAAATGGGAATTTGTCCTGGCGTATACTTTTGATTTTATGTGTTACCCGTCGTATCTCTTGGTTGGACTTGGATAAGAGAAACAGGAGCCAATAAACACTAAGATTAGGACGGATTTCGTCCACATTGTATATCTGAAAAAGTCTACAGTATTTGTATCGAACAGCATTTTATTTTTATTAATTTTAGGCGTATCTTATTAATTCATATTTGTAAAAATATACGATTTTAGGAGTCCTGAGTATCATTTGTTAGAACTTACGTGTATGAAAATTGTCCGATTGTCCCAGAGTACAGTTACGACCAGAAGGATTGCATCACATTAAGGCACGAGGTCAGTGATAAGATATGAATATACACGTTCGTCTGTTATAAGGTGTCTATTATTTTTATCAAAGTTGCATGCCAGTATAATTTTTTTTTATATCGCTATGAGATAAAAATATAAAAAGACTTCCTGTACCGAACTTCGCATATATAGTTAATAGAGCATAATACACAGTCATTTGAAAAAGATCATGAATGTTTAATATTGAAAATCTTATTGATCTGGTCAATAATAATGTCAAAGCTTTGATCCACATGGTAACTGAAGAGGCATTTTTCATTTTCGAAAGTCATTGGGAAAATATGACAGTAAAACTGTTAAAATCCTTGAGTGCTTTAAAGGTAAAAATATAAGAGGGAAATATATTGTGTGAAACCAACAAACCTAAGATTGCCTGTACTGTGCAGCCATTCCACGAAAATGGCTGGAAAAGATAATTCTGTACATAGTAGCTCAGGTAATTTATCATTAAACATTGAGAAATTGTTATAAATAAATACATGTAAAATGTGAAGATAACGAAGTGCTGAAAGTTCAAGTCCAATTAAACAATATAAATTGTGAGCAGAGCAAACACGGACAACTAAAAACAGTAAAAACAGAGGTTGGATCGGGTGCCATGGGGGAGTAAGCATCCCTTGTCGACCGGTCACCCGTTGTGTGCTCTTTATTCGGGAAACAACATACTGAAGTTATCACAAATAATGAAAGTTTTTTTTTTTAAAGATTTGAGTGGTCGAAACCGAAATCGCAATTAAAAAGCATTATTTTAAAAATATCATTTTTAGAAATAAAGCTTAAACTTGATTCAAAAAAGGAAAAATAGTCAAGTAACACTTGTGTCCATATTGTTTCGTGACAGCGTTGTAGTCTCATTGTGACATCAAATAAGCTATATACGGAAAAATCCGTAGATTTCAGTCAGTATGCAAAAAGTCAGTCAACATTCGATTTAACGATATATCGTATTTGCAAACAAGGTCATTGTATCGACCATTAAATTTGCAAAGCGTTGACTTTAAACGAAATTGTTGATATCCACGTGTCTTCAACTTATTTGTCAGTAGTCTGCCTCGTTTTACATGTATTAGAAATTAATCGTATGTAGAGCATACTCTTGCGTATCGATTCAACTGGTAGATTAAAGACTAAAAGTGTAGAACTCATAAATAAATGTGGTAAAACTTTAACAAAATCGGATGAGGGGAAAACATTATTCTGTGCTACATAAATTTTCTATGAATATTACTATAAAAGGGGCAGAACTTTTGTCATTACATTATTATATTTTGGTCAATATCGTTCATTTTTCTACCTTGAAGAAAAATGACTCGAATTTAATTGTATATGATATACAATTTTGGACTCTTTCAGTGGTGAATATGGTTTGTTATTCACCAGAAAAATATCCGGCAATATCGACTACATGTATCTATTAAACTGCTGTTAAATAAAATGCAATTGATTTCCAAAATAATTTTTAAAAAATATGAACTTAAATTCAAAACATCCTTTTAAAATTTATATAATTATGTATGTGAAATGATATAAAATAGTAGCAAAAAATATATATATTTAAATCAGATTAAGCTTTCATGAAAAGCAGAAATTTTCTTTTGAATACTTGATGGATCTATGATTACATTGTATGTCCCTTTTCTAAAGTGATTCCTATAGGATCATGAAAAAAGCATGTCTTCCCTTCATTAGATTTTCTTAGATTTTTACTTTATATATATATATGCCTCGTATATGTTAGAATCTGTTTACATATTTATATTAAGCAATGAAAACTTTACAATGAAAACTTGTCATTTTGTTCTTGATGGATTTCACTGAACAAATCGTGTATTCAAATCATATAGAGAGGCAATTTGCAGGTTATGGCTTAGGGGCTTAGGTTGTACTCCTTTCTAAATGAACCAAATGAAGATCATGTTATGTTCATTACGCCAACGCTTGAATATAAAGAGTTTTGGATTTGCGTTTGTGTTTTAAAAATCGGAATTTTTCATTTTGCTCCAACCGGTTTCATTATTAGATATTCAAAATGGCAGGGAAAGGAAAGGGTGGTCTTGACAAAAATAATAAATATGACCGACAGATAAGGTTTAGGGTTTACTTGATAACTTTTTTGAGTGATAAATATATATTGTTATTTGCTTTTGAATTTCATAATTTTTCTTCCTCCACAATCTTTATTTATGCCACTGGTTCGTTTTTTAAGGTTGTGGGGTGATCATGGACAAACTGCACTGGAACAAACTCGGGTTTGTTTGATAAATGCCACGGCAACTGGGACTGAAACTCTGAAAAATTTAATTTTACCAGGTAATTCTATACTAATTTTTTTCTAGGTAAGCAATACTAAGTTGTGCTTGCATTTTACTCATCCTATATGGCTATAACTAACAACTACAGTACAGGAATCCACACTTTTCAAGAGTTATGTCCCTTGACGGCCATCAATGGGGAATCTCCCAAAGAGTCTTGCAGCAGCCTTTGTGCATTTGTAACTTTAACGTTTTTAACGTTTTCATTTGATGTGACAAATTGTTTGTACCTTGCATTTAAATTGCCTTAATAGGACACTATAGGCTTTGGGTTCACATACTTTGAAAGTCAAAGACATAAAAAATTAAAATCCTGAATTTATCACACTTGGTAGCATTAAAAATTTTTCTTCCCTTTTGACCTTTGGGTTTAGCCCATAAAGGGACTCAGTTAAAGATAAACACGCTACATAGCAATTATGTGAAATAAAATGATTAAAGGATTTGAGAAACATGATGTGTAAAAAAAAAAAAAAAACTTTCCACAAAGTGTTACTAAATAAGTTGTTGTAATTACAAAACAATTAAGCAAGATCTGCGATTAAGAATTCAGCCTTTTCTTGAATATTGACGAAGGAAGTGCATAAACACGCATAGCCAACGAGGTACTTTGCATTTTGACTACAATTATGAATAAATGGTTAATATCTGTCATTACAGAGTAGATGTTTAATACTGGTTGTTTTAAAAGATAAGTATTTTTAAGCATTAGAGGTGTGCCATCCGTGTCGAAAGTTATTTGTATACCAAACGGCCTACCTCGTTTTCTTGACGCCATTTTTGTTTATCAATCTAAAAGTAGCGATGGTATCACATGCTGCATTAATTTAAATAGAGGCATTACTTTCCTGGCAGGAAAATAATTATAATTTGAGATCTTTATAACGCATTCATTTTCAATTGTGTAATTTACAGTATTTTTGTAACTTTATTTGGTAAACAAAATAGATAAATTTCCAACTTTATTTTTAACTGACACAAGTTATAGCATGTATATCTTTAAATAAACATTTTGCAATGTGTGGTAACATATTTCATTAGTCTATGTAAGTAGTACATGTACCTGTAAGTACTCAATGATCACTAAATATTTCATTCTGCAGGAGTTGGATCATTTACTATTGTGGATGGAAATAAAGTGAAAGGAGAAGATGTTGGCAATAAGTATGTTGTGTAAATTACAAGGAAATATCTTTAGCATACAATTATATAGTTAATTTAGTTTTATTTAAATTTATTATATGAACTCTTAAGTCATATTTACTAATTGATGTGTTCTATTTGTCCTATTCAGCTGTTTGACTATCATTATGTCCATTTTAAAGGTGTTCGTAAGTCATGGTCATGATTCAATTGAATTCAATGTTGTTGTTTTTTAATTAAAAAGAATATTGGTAGGATAAACTGAACATTATCAATCAAAATAATATTTTTATGCCCCCCTTCAAAGAAGGGAGGGCATATTGCTTTGCTGCTGTCGGTCAGACGGTCGGTCTGTCTGTCGGTCCACCAACAGTTTCCGTTCATTTTCTTCTCAGAGGTTGCGCATACTGAAATGAAATTTGATATACAGATTTATCATAAGAATATCTAGAAGAAGTTCTGTTTTGGGTACGATTGAGCAATTTTTGACAGACTTATGCCCCTTGGACTTAGAAAAATTCCAATTATTCGCAGTTTGCATTCATTTTCTTCGCAGAGATTGCACATACTGAAATGAGATTTGGTATACAGATTTATCACAAAGGTATCTAGGTCAAGTTTTGATCTGGGTACGATCGAGCAATTTTTGACAGAGTTATGCCCCTTAGACTTAGAAAAATTCCAATTATTGGGGGGGGGGGGGGCATAAGTGTTTCACAAACATATCTTGTTATATATTAAAAATATGTACATATATATATATTCTTATAAAAATGACATTTTTGATTTTGCATATATTGGGAAATTGTTTAAAAATTTTAAATAGTGAAAGGTACAAAAAAAAGAAGAGACAGTATAAAGATTTTTGTCATTTGTATAAATACAAAAGAAGCATTTATTTTTTGGTGATAAAGTTATCATAAATTAAAAAAAAAAGTTGTTCTAAAATTGCTGTAAAATCATTTAAAATAAAAATTAAAAA
The DNA here is from genome assembly GCF_033153115.1 of Saccostrea echinata. NCBI lineage: Eukaryota > Metazoa > Mollusca > Bivalvia > Ostreida > Ostreidae > Saccostrea > Saccostrea echinata. The sequence goes on from NW_026889803.1 coordinate 64,283,814, forward strand.
TCAAAATCTTCTCTGATATTTAGAAAAAATAGACATGTAATCTACTTGTCTGTTTTTGTAAAATCAACTTAAAGTGAAGGTACACTGTAGGAAAGTTACAGCTACATGTACTATATATCCAATGGCAGGTGCCCACAAAATGTCATGCAACCGAGGAAGATCCTTGGTTTCTTTTATGTTACAGTTCCTCAAATTGAACAGATAATGGAGAACAATTAACAAGATAAGATGAGTTTTTGGCTAATTATACTAAATGAGATCCAAGGAGGAGATGGATGTCCTGTTTCTTTGGGTCACATTGTTTTTTCGCAAATCATCATGTTTTACTTGTACTTCAAAATGTTAAGTTCATATCTGCAGATGATACATGTACTGTCAAAAGAGACATTTTTAAAGATAAATTTCATTATTTTTCAGTTTCTTTTTGTCACAAGAAAGCATTGGAAAGGTAAATATTAAATGTTGCTACTTATCTAGATGTAAGAAAATTAAAATAGTCATCTTTTTTTTTTACATTGCAAGGTAATGATTTAGCAGTTTGATAAATACAATGTATATACTTGTAAGGTACTTATCAGTGACTTTGTAAGATGTCAAAATGATTTTGGATGTGTTTTTCCAATTACAGTCCAGAGCAAAAATTGCTACAGAACTTCTCAATGAATTAAATGATGATGTCAGTGGTAACTATGAAGACGAGGTTTGTTGATTTCAAATGTTAGCACATAAACATAGGCAGAAAATTAAAATAGTCGTCTTTTTTTACATTGCAAGGTAATGATTAATTTCTATCAGTTGAGATGAAGTACATGTAAACATTTTATGTAAACATTGCCCTTGATAACATCAGTGCCATTACACTATTTTTATAACGGTTTCCAGAGTCATTACATTATTTTTATGCCCCCCTTCGTAAAAGGGAGGGCATATTGCTTTGCTGCTGTCTGTTGGTCTGTCTGTCTGTCTGTTGGCCCACCAACAGTTTCCATTCATTTTCTTCACGGAGGTTGCACATACTGAAATGAAATTTGGTACACAGATTTATCACAAAAATATCTAGGTCAAGTTCTGTTTTGTGTATGATCGAGCAATTTTTGACAGATTTATACCCCTTGGACTTTGAAAAAAATTCCAATTATTTGCAGTTTCCATTCATTTTCTTCGCAGAGGTTGCACATACTGAGATAAAATTTGGTATACAAATTTATCATAAAAATATCTGTCAAGTTCTGTTTAGGGTACAATCAAGCAATTTCTGATAGAGTTATGCCCCTTGGACTTGGAAAAATTCCAGTTATTTGGGAGAGGGTGCATAAGTGTTTCACAAACATCTCTTGTTATAACAGTTTCCAGTGTCATTACATTATTTATTACAGTTTCCAGAGTCATTACTGCAAAACAACCCAGACTTCTTCAAAAGATTCACAATCGTCATTGCAACTGGTCTCTCTGAAAGGTATGCTATAATAATTGACAATATATCCATTAGTTCTTTATCTGATAGTTGTTGACAATTTTTGGATATTAAAATATGGGCATTTATTTATATTTAACGTTATATATATATATTTATGGCTGATATGTTTTGGATTACAGTGGAACTTTGGTATCTCAAACACTGATAACTCAAATACCATGAGTGATTTACCAAAGTGATTTTGAAGTCCCAATCACTTTTTCTTTATGCATTTTAACCCCAATATCTTGAATCCTGGATATCTCAAAGTTTTTCTTGGTCCCTACAAGTTTGAAATTAATGAGTTTTGACTGTGCATGTACTTGCTGCATAATTATTCTTATTACAAATGTATGACCATTGTTGTGTGTACCGGTAGGTTGATGAATTGATTTTATTTTTGGCTGTAGGATACTTCTACAGTTGGCAGATGTTTTATGGAAGCAGTCCGTTCCCTTACTTGTATGTCGCTCCTATGGCTTTATTGGTTACATGAGACTTGTTGTCAGAGAACACACAGGTATGACTTATTAAGCTTTTTGTTTGACCTGCCTTGAGTTGACTGTATGTATGCAGCTCCTAAACTTTCCTAAATTTTCTTGTAATATATACCAGACAAATGAAGCCAAAAGATTATAATGTATACATTGCAGAAAAAGTCAAGTAGAGGTCAAAAACACTACTTTATGTGATCTTTTAAATGACGTTACATTAATTTATAATACATTAATTTTACTTTTAATGAAATCAGTAGAACTGACCTTAACAATGCCAAGGATGACAATATTAGAACCCTTTCTTTATTTGTAGGACATGAATAAGATATGTTATTGTTTATTTATTAGATGTTATTGTTTATTTATTAGATGTAATTGTTTATTTACAGTGATAGAATCACACCCTGACAATGCACATGAAGACCTACGATTAGATCGTCCTTTCCCTTCCCTTGTCAAATACTGTGACAGTCTCCATCTTGATACCATGGATAAAAAAGTAAGCTTACAGAATCTCTGATGTAGGAGTCATCCTAAACAGTGAGTTCTCCTTACTTGGTAACATTAAATATGATACTTTAAGTTTTAAAACTAAAGTTCATGCTTGTATTTAAATCCTTTTTACTGACTCACTTTAGCTGTTGTATTTTACAGGATCATTCACACACACCCTGGTTAGTCATAATCTACAAATATCTGCAGGAGTGGAAAAAACAGGTCAGATCATTTACACATTGTATATAAATAATGTTTCGTATATTAAGTTTGTGAACTGAGAAAGCCACTAAGTGGGTCCATTTGCTTATTTATTCTTACCCTTGTTGAAATGACTTAGTGTCTGGATCATGACTTACCATCTAATACTTCATGTTACATATCTTTAATGTAAAGTTTAAAGTCTCCATGTCGTTTACCTCAAAAGTTATGTACAAGGTGGAAGTGGTGACTTGAAAAAGACAGATAAGCAGTCAAGAAACAACATATTCCCGTAGTCTTTCATACTTCAAGCACAAGAGGTCCTTTGAAATCTTTGATACAATTTAACTTGTTATTCAAGGAGGATAACTCCATCAACTTTATTTGGCCTTTGTTTGAATTATCCATTTTATTCTTCTTTAGCATGATGGTTTACCACCGCAGAACTATAAAGAGAAAAATCAGCTGAAGCAGATGATAAGGGAAGGTAAAGTATGCAAAAGTCATCAAATCGGCCACTTTTTAGGTCACCTAAGTAAGACAAGTCACTGTCAATTTCTGTTTTCATTTGATTTGTATCAGAAACAAAGTAGCTGTTTGCAACATAGCATCTTTCAAAGGAAGGTTCTAAATTTAACAAATAAAAAAATGTGCCATTTGCCAAAAAGAGACATTTAAAAATTATTTCCTCTAGAAAAAATCGATAGACTGTCATGTATGCATTATTCTGTAGCTTAGATTGAAGTAATTTGTTTTCAAATCATGATCCCTAGTGAAGGGATAAGGCTACAATGTGGGTTCAAACTTTGAAACAGTTGTACATTTATACTGGCACAATCTTTTATTTTTTTTTTTTTACAAGAACAAGGGAGCTACAAATTCTCGAATGAAAGCACCCTTTTGTTCGTATCATGATGAGTGCGGCAAATTTTAGAAAAAAAAATCTTCAAAAAAATTTTTTTTCTCAAGAACATTACAACTAATGGCACAAATTTCCACATCCAAGCTTACTCAAGCAATGTACATTTAGGCATAATCAAATTATGGTCTTTTTGGCCAATTTGGTGCACAATGCATGTACAAAGAAGTACACGTACACTTGTATATAGATTAAAAATCTAAGTGGCCTCTATAAATTTAGGCGCCAGCTGGCGCTGTATCAAAAAAATTTAGTTGCCAATGCAAATTTTTAGTCGCCAGGCAAATTTTTTTAAGGTGCCAACTTTAAAAGTTAATAGTAATCAATATAGGGATCCATGACGTGACTAGACTAAGAAAACACACCATGTCCATTGTAAAAATGATTTCCTCTTCTTTTAAATTTCTTTTTGCTTTTTCAAAAAAAATTGATAAAAATGCTAAATTAGTCACCAATTAGAGCCCTGTCATGGGATATGCTTGTATAAAGTGGAAATTTAGTGCGTGATACTCAGGCAACTATTAAGGCCCTTTGTATCAAGAAGATATGAACCATGAAACTATTTGTAGGATTGAACTCGGCTGCGTTCAAGATATTAGCGGATACGTAGCTCTATGAAGCCAGTGATATGCTAGCCTTGCCATAACAAGTGTTAATTCATGCAGTTGGTTAATTGAGCGTTAATTCATACAGTGTGGTTAATATCTAAGAGGTAGGATAGCTGCTATGATTTTGAACACATCCCTGGTGTAGATATTTGGAAACAGTAGTCCACAAATCCCAAAATTTCCATATCATCAATGAAAGTTTATTTTGGCCATATGCAAGTTTTTTCCACTGAGCTATAATGAACTAAATTGAATTAACCGTACTTGTTTTCTTTGTTTTAGGTATAAGGAAAAATGAAGAGGGTGTTCCAGAAGTTGAGGAAAACTTTGATGAAGCTATTAAAAGTGTCAATTTGGCTTTAGTTCCAACAAAAGTAAATAGAATATCCATGGCATGTTTTATTTGTGCTACATACCTGTAAATCTTAGTAAATGTACATATTTGCATTAAAACTTGTTTATCTTTACAGATTCCTACTGAAGTTGAACAATTATTTAATGACCCAAGTGCAATGAATCTCACTTCAGAGGTAGATTAATGTTACAGAAATTTTCTTTTTTATTTACTGCATATGGGTGTGTGTATGTACCGGTATGTCTGCTTTTTTGTTGCTTTTTTGTCTATGTACAGTAATTAATTGATATCTGTGTCTTTTGTCTAGATGAGATTTGGAAATCAAAATTATTTCATATTTTAGACAGATAATTTTTATTTAATTTGTAGAGCAAACCATTTTGGATTTTGTTAAGAGCTGTAAAAGAATTTGTTGAAAATGAAGGAAAAGGTAATGAAATAGATTAAAAATGTACAATTGTATATGTGTTAAAATACCAAGATTAGATTAGCATGATTAAATAAATAAATGATGACAATGAAAAAAATGAATTTTTACTATGAATAAATGTCACTTGTGAACATTCACATACACTCTAGTTATTGTACATTTTCAATGTGATTAGCTCTTTATAGTAGAAGTTGAATTTTCTGTGGAATTATTTTGGACCCAAAATTTTATTCTCAGTTTTCTATTCTTAGGTGCGTTACCGCTCCGTGGATCCATTCCGGACATGACAGCAGATTCTGAAAGATATATACAGCTTCAGAATGCGTATATTGAACAGGCCAATAAAGATGTAGCTGTTATAACAGACAAGGTCAACATGTTAACCTCCACTCTAGCTAAGGTAGGCTGAGTCTTTATACCTTTCTCCTTCGAAGTAGCAAGTAGAGTTCCGTGGTTTCCTCTGAAGCAGAATTACAGTGTACATGTAGTACACAAATTTAGAATTCACTCTTAATGACTCTGGAGTAATTTCACCTTCAATGATTAAGATTTAACTGTATGGCACAGTTTAGTTTTACATACAATGTAATTTTAATGTAACAAAAAAAAAAATAAATAAAAAAACACTTTTCATGTTTCTTTGAATGTTTTTATAGGGAACATATAAGAATGCTTAAGATTATTTGAAGTATAAATATTGTTAATTTAATATTATTTTTGTGATGAATGAGAGTATGACTTATGCTAAAAAGAATTTTCTGCAGCAACATTTAAATGATCTGTAATCTTTCAATAATTGATGTAAATATCAGATAAATTATTACAATGTGATTTGAAGAGCATAGTGATGTATTTCCTCGATTCTAAGATTCTGTTGGGTGTGAAAGCATCACTGTCCTGGTCTGTTTCTTTTTAGGGGCTAGACCAGAGGGACCTGGGGCCTGAGTTTATACATGTAGGCATTCACTTTTAACTTGTTACCCATTACTTTTAAGTTGACAATTGCTTAATCACTATTACCAAACATATTCTCTGTGTTACTTACTCAGACATACCTGCTGCACAGGTTAATAAAATGTGTTCAACTGAATTTTATTGAAAAACAGCAATCTTTTTTCTCAGTAATATTTTATTGATGTTTTCTTGATGTGATTTGTAAATACATGTATCAGGAGTTCTCTTTTTTAGATGGAATGAAATTAAACATAGAAAATATGTCATGAATGCTCTAGTGCTTAGATCCCAGTTCATTCATGAGTTGCAGCTGCTATTTAAAATTTAGAAAAAATATATATATACATGTATTTTGACATGTTAAAGGTGAGCTTTTCTGATCTCATCTATCCTTTGTTTGTAAGATCTGAAATGAAATAAGGCATTTTGTCACCTTTCACAGAGTTTGTGAATTTATCAAAAATTTTATTTTGGATAGATTTTCCCCATTTGTTTATGATTTTCCAAAAGCTTTTGCAAACACCCCCTACATTACCCCCAAAATTCATGCATTTAAGCTTTACTACTTTTGGACATGCTAAAGTTTATGTAAATATTGTGCTATCTCATTAAATAGAGAAATGGAGGAAAACAGAATGAAAAAATCTGCACACACACTGTACCACATGCTTTTAATTAGCTCTTTGGTGTTCTAGCTTACTGTATGTAAGATAGCAAACACTTAAACAGGTTCATTTACATTTTACATACATATCATTAACGTGTGTCTCATCCACAATTAAATTGTTTATTTAAAAGAAACAAGCAAATTCAGAGAATTGTGGTTCCAAGCTTTTTTGGGTCTTATTGGTTGGATGCAACAATATATAGAATTGTAACTCTCTTGATGGTCTATCTTGCTAAGAAAATTATATTTTTAAAGTAGTATGTTTTTAAAAGTCAAACTTTGAGGTATATGTCATGAGGTCAAAAAGTGTAATACATTCCAAAAGTCTTGTCACAGGTAATGCACAAATTAAAAAAAAAATGTAAAAGCCCTTTTTTCTTTTGGTGCAAAAACTACAGCAAAAGTTTAAAGTTTTGAAAGATAGGTTAAACCTCAAGGTCATGAGGTGAAAAATCAAAGAACATTTGGAAACTTGTCATGGGTAATGGAATAATAGTAATAGGAGAAATAGGATAGACCTGTCTCTTCAGGTGCAAAGGTACTGCTAGTGTTAAAATTTTTCAAAAGTAGGTCAAACTTCAAGGTCATGAGGTGAAAAATCATATTTGGAAAGGTTTTGTCACAGGTAATGCTCATGTGAAATACAAAAGGCCCATCTTTTTTTTCAAGTTATTACCAAGTTAACATTTTTGAAAAGTAACTTAAACTTTAAGGTCAAGAGGTTGAAAATTATAGTATATTCTATAAGGTCTTGTCATAGGTAATACATATGTGAAATACTAAAGCCTTATCTTCTCTCATTCAAAAGTTATGACCGATTAATGAAGTGTTTGTGACAGACTGATTGATGTATGAAATTAGATATCCCTGCACATTCATGAAAGTGGACAAAAATGAGTTCATGTAGTTAAGTACAAACCTGAGCTAAGGTGAGCATTGTGGTCCATTAGGCTTGATGTATTTACACGCTATCTTTGTGAATGTTTGCTGTAGAGGTTAGCATGGCATGTATCTTCCATTCCCAAGGCAGACTTGATTTATTTGTACAATTAAAATTATACATACCCTTTTCTATATCATGCTCATGTCACCCAGGGCCTGCAATATCATATCAAGGCAAAAGACAAGAGGGCTTATATCAGATAAGGGTTAATGTGGAGGGCAATATTGAAAAGAATATGTGTAGCTGTGTTTATTACATACTGTTTAATAATCCACAAAATTTAAATAACACTGAATTTTTGACATGAATTTCATTAATGAAGAAATATTGAAACTTTCTCATAATGTAATAACTTTACTTGTAATTTTCTTAAGTATGAATAATAGGTTTAAGAATAAACAATTTTATTTAAATGAATGGCATTATTCATATTTTAATAGAATAAAAATAGGAAAAGTAGGAAATCTTACAGTGCATACAAAAATTCAATGAAAGCATGTACAAGTATTTAAAAGAAATTTTCCATAGTTTTGAAAAATGTATAAGTCAATTTAACAAAGTATTTGGCATCCCTTTGGTTTACTTTTGTGTTTATTTTTTTATTACAATTTGTGTTTCTTGGTTAACTAATTTTTTTTTAAATTTTACCAGAATTGTGGGTTACATTATATGCACAATATAAACTTATCCTAATTCATTTAGTAGATTCAGAAGGATTTAGCCGTTTTTACTCAGTATTTGTTATTAATATCGGTTTAAGTAGCAGACCCTGTTTCATATAATAAGGTTACCGCAGCTTTCAGTATAATGAGGAAAAAGTTAATGAAATTAATAAAAAAGAAATAGAAAATGTATTTGACTTAAATCTTGCTAATACATGCAGGTATGCCTCCAAGGAAGTTCTTGAATGATGAAAAGTTTCACATTTTTTCTTGTATGATAAAAACTTACACATTTTTTTTTTGTATGATGAAAAGTTTCACATTTTCTCTTTAAACAGGGTGTCTCCATATCAGACCAGGAAATCAAATTATTTTGTAAGTATTTTCTGACAAGTATATTTACAAGATAAAATTTCATAAAAACTAAAACTGAATTAAATTTGTTGTGCGGTTTGTGTTACTTGTACTTAATTTCTGACTTGCAGGTAAAAATGCTGCCT